>NC_056733.1:1988911998-1989044498 GCF_019279795.1 Protopterus annectens | reverse complement strand
AGAAAATGGGTAAGTGTTTCATGACAAATTTGACTCTTCACTATGTTTTACTTATTTGCCAAAGCAGGTTTAGATCCCTGGTTCGAGTGTTAGTGGACTGCCTGATTTGTGAAAAGAGGTCTTGGACTACTGGATTAAGAATAACCTGAAAGGCAAGGTACTGATTGCCCTTACGGAATCTGTAAGGCACTGAATCAAAGCACATTACTTCTAGAATCTCCTAGTATCTCTGTTACCTTTTAGGCTTGTTATCGTTTTAATTAGGAACCTCAGGGGTCTTTCTGGTAGCTTGATATGCCTATTAAGATACATCCCAAAAGGGGCATTGTATTCAATAATATGTCTGATCAATTAAGAATATAGAGGGATACAACTTTCCTCAGATCTAGATGAAATACCTTTTGGAATCAGCTATGCAAGACAAATGTATTTCCTAACCATTGTTGCAATGTGATGGTCAAATGCATAGGAATTATCTATTGATTTTCAATGGTCTTTCACCACACTTTCATTTTGGACTGGCGTGTTATCGACACTACAAGATGTATGAAGAGAGTTTTTACAAAACCTGATGATTTGCACAGACCACCATTTAACTTTAACCCATTTCTGAGCATCCAGTGTTACTATGCAAGTTTCAGTTGGAGTTTTTGTAAATCAGAGGGGGTCTTGAAGATGACAGCACATTTTCAGTAGTACAAAAACTTGGTTAGCAAGAGTTTTCCATTTTGTAATTTGGAAGTATGCAGTGTAGATGCTGAATAGTAGAGGTCCCAGTACAGGGCCCTGAGGAACACCACTGGTCACTTTCATGTTTACTGAGAATATACCTGCCACTCTCACTACATGGGTTGTATCCCACAACCACTTTGCTATCCACCTAACTGCAGATGGGTTAATTTGGAGCTCTATTGTTTATCAGTTAGCATGTGGTACAGTGTCAAAAGCCTTAGCTAGGTCATCATCATCATCATCATCATCTCAACCGCCTTATTCCATTTTCTACATGGGGTCGGGGTGTCATATCAACTGTCATCATCTCTCTCGATTCAGTGCCACTTTCCTATCTTCTACAGCAGTCATGCCTGATTGTCACAGGTCTTTTCTCACACAATCTATTCATCTCTTTTCTGGAGATGCCTTTGTTTCCTTTTGCCTTCTTTCTGTTTGTCCAAAATCTTCTTCTCCAGATTGTCTTATGCTTTTCTGCACATGTGCCTGAACCACTATAATCTATTCTCTTTGACTTTGTCTGCAATTAGAGCTACTTTGGCTTTTGTTCTATTGTCCTCATTTCTTTGTCTGTCCTACAGTGTGCATCCTACCACCCATCTAAAGCACTTAACTTCCATGATCTCTAGCTTCCTCAACAGTTCTGCCTTTACTGCCCAGGTTTCTGTAGCATACGGTAGGACTGGTTAAACCACTGTTTTGTACGCCATACTTTTCAGCTTCTTTGGCATTCTTCTGTCATAGTCTAGCCCTGACACTCAGTGCCACTTGGCTGCAGGCCCTCTGATTCTAGCTTTGATCTCTTCATTCAGACTTTTCTTCTCCTAAACCAACCCTCTCAGATACTTGAAGCTTTTACCTTGTTCCACTATTTCCCTTTATCTCAATTCTCAAATTCTTTTGATTTCCTCCATGTGTTAGCATTACAGCTGTCTTACCAGTACTCAGTTTCATCCCATGTCCCTTTAGTTTTGCATTGTATTCCAATCCCCTATCCTGTCCTGAGGTTCTTGCTCAGAGTCTGCCTGTAATGCCACATCATCTGCATACAGCAACTTTGCTGATCTGTCCCCTCTGACCTGTTTACTAAAATAGTCCATCAATAGCATGAACAGCAGTGGACTCAAAGCTGAACCCTAGTGCACACCCACTCCCAATGGGAACCCCAATGTGAGTCTGAAACCTGGTTGTGCTTGAGTCATTGGATTTTTGCACATAGCCTGCACTAATTCTACCAATGTTTTTGGGGCTCGAACCACAGCAGGACTGCCCAAATCAGCTTTCTTGGAACTATATCATATGCTTTTTCCAAGTCTAGGAATGCCCAGATGGACCTTTTCCTCATCTCTAGCTTATTTTCAACTATCTGTCTCACTGCAAACATTGGATTAGTTGTGCTGCACCCTGACCTGAATCCAAACTGCTCATCTCCCATCTAACTTTCTAATGCTCTTCATATTCATTTATCAGTCACCCACTTCAGAATTGTTATGCAGTGTGAGAGGAGTTTAATAACTGTGGTCTGCCCACAGTTGAAGCTGTCCCCTTTGTTCTTATTCTCCAATCATCTGAGATACACATTTCTCTCCATACTGCTATGAGTACCCTCAGGAGCCATTTCTCCCCTATCTCACCCAGTCATGATTATATCTCCTGTGACCTCATCTGAGCCTACTGCTTTCTCTTGATTACATTTTCCTTACTGCTGTTCTCACCTGTTCTAGGGTGACGCCTTAAATCCTCTAAAAGCCTTAGCCAGGTCAAGATAGGCTATATGGACAGGATGTCCACTGTCCACAGGTTTTGTTACTTTCTCAAAGAAGTTGACTAAATTCATTAGACAGAATCTACTCTTAACAAAGTCAAACTGCTGGGGGTCATATCTTATAAAATTTGATCTCATAGTTAATTAAGGTTAGTTATGATGCATTCCAAGACTAGTTCAGCTAATGGGTTTGTAGTTTGTAGTATGGTCAGTGGTGGGTCCACATATGTGAGGTGGTATTACAACAGCTGTGTGGCATACTTCATGGACAAAATCAGTAGCTAAGCACAAGTTGAGTAGCTGTAGGAGTGTGTTTAATAGGGTATGTTTTCCACTAGGGTATGCTTTGCACTGTTTATCAGGCAAATGAGAATATTATCAGGCCCCATGGATGATGTACTTTTCATTTTGGAGAGAACCTTTATCAAGTGTTCCTTAGTTATAATGGAAGGTTTGTGATTCTATGAGATATGTGGATTTTGTATAATTGTTTCTCAGGTGAAAATTGTACTGAATTCATTAGCAAGTGCATTGTCTCTCTACTGGATCTGAGTAGGTAGTGCCATTTCAAATAAGTTCTGAGCAATATTGGATGCTATTACATAGTTTCTAAGTTTTCTAAAATAACTGATTAAGGATTTATAATTTCATTTAGCTTCCAATTCTACTCTAAGTTCATAGGATGCCTTTGTATTCCTGATGGTGCTTTACAGTTCCTTCAATAGCTTTTTGATTTTAACAGTGATTTGAGGATTTTTTTGCTATGCAGTTTAAGAAACATTTTTCTTTTATTGTATTTTCTATTTATACATGTGGACCACTAGACTGATTTACCTTTATACTTCCCATTTTGTTTAGATCTGGTAGGGGTTGCCAAGTCAATTCATTTATCTAGGTGCCCATAGAGTTTATTTAACTACCTACTTGCTCTGTCAATGGATAATACAGTTAATATTGATTGCTGAGACTTCAGAATTGTAGAAGCTTTGTATGTTTGAAGTCTCTGAACCTTGTGATGTTTAACTGTTTGAATATTTTGAAGGAGAGCTCGGTCAAGAATATTTTGTCTTCTAATGAGTTCCTTGATAATTTGGTCCAGGGAGATTTTGTTTATGAAATCAAAGAATTTTTGAGCGTAACCTACAGTTGGGGTATGGGTATTTCAGTTTATCATCGAGTAGTTAAAGTCTCCTAGGATAATGGATTTCCTGCTGATTTGGAGATCATCCAGTATGTTTAATAAACTGCTATGTTTTTCAGGGAGCATAGAGGAGTTCCTGTAATATGCAATGATTTTATAGTTGGTCTTGCTTAGTGTGATTTGGATCTCAATCAGTATAGTTTTGGGGTATCCAGAGAGCTTCTTAGAAGTCATGTGATCCCTAACCGTACTTTTCAACTGTCCAGATTTTCACAAAATGTCCAGATTTTTGCCTCATATTTTTGGTCTGTTGCTCAGAAAATTTGTGGTATTCTGTCAAATCACAGATAATTGAATTCAATAAATAATGCCATGCAGTTGCATTTCAGACTTGATATTCTTCAGAAAATGCAAGCTGACACAAATCCTGTTATCCTAGCAACTTTCTAAGTTTATTAGAGCAATATTTAAAATCTGTCCCTAATTTCTGGGCCTTTGCCCCCCCACTGTTTTAGGCTTTGTCCAGATGTCTAGAGCTAAGAGGTTGAGAGGTACAAATATGGATACTCCACCATAATTACCATATGGCTGGAATGGATGGAGTGCTTTCTCTACTTTAAACTAAGTTGTTTCTGTAATAACACAAATGCAACATGACCTCAATATTAGGCACTTTCTTGTTTAGACTGCTGGTGCTCAGCAAAGCCACCTTCATGTGGTTGGATGCTTGATTTGTTTTTGTTAGGTTGGGAGATCCATGAACTGGAATCTGCCTACAGAAGTCACTATGGGAGCAATAAAGGCTTTAGCAAGTATGCATAACCTCTGAAATGTGAGGTGCAAGTCACCCCTGCCAAAGCAAAAGTGACTGACTACCATTTCACTCCATGTTGACATATACTGGACTCTGCTAGAATGATACCAGCTATGCAGCCAGTCCTCTTTTCCTTGCACTTTGGCATTATTCAAGAAGGAAGGACATATTCCACCCAAAAACCAGGGTCTTACCTGTATTTGTGACATGCATTAATTCTATGTCTCCCTGCATATCACTCGGCTCTATGTGCAAGGTTGTTCACGCAATATGGACCAATACCATGTTATGATCATATCTGTTTGGCTTAAGGCTCTTTAGGGCCTTGGTATGTCAGAGATCTTGTCTCTTCAAAGGCAACTTGCTGTCACTCTCTCTTTTTATCTTTCCTCATGAGAGTTGAGCTGTGTGTCTGACAATGGAGACTAGTACACTTTTCAGGCACTATACCGAATAAAGGCATTTCTGGAAAAGGATGCTTGAACTCTTGCCACAGTTCAAAGCCTGAAAGTCAAATGTAAGATATTTACTTCTTTATTTACTGATTTAATAATTAGAACAGTGAGCGATTGTCATATTGTTAGACAATGTCCACAAAAGCAATCCTTGCCAACATGTTAGTAGCCACTTCTGTTTCTAACAACACTGTAATGCCACGTATTACCTTGTATGTAATGTATTCTATAATGGTTTTCCTGTCAATATGTTACTAAGAATTACAATGTACTTTCGTTACTGTAATACTGTATCTTGTGCTCAATGTATTCTTATAAAAGTTGTATGTTCTTATTTTATTGTATCTAGCTTCTGGCTCAGGTTATGGCTGAAAATGGTCTTTAGGCCAGTTCATTTATCCAGTAAATAAAAAATATATTGTGCGTATAAATACAAACACATATATTGTTCATGTTTTGTATATAAATATGTATACGTATGTGTGTATTTGTGTATAAATGTTTGTCTGCAAATAAACTTTCATGTGTAAATTATTATATGTCCCCTAGCACAATAGGTTGGACTAAAAGCCACATTTTTTTTCTGTTTTGCAGCTGGTTAAGTATACACTGCCTGTGACAGAAGAGTTAAAAATAATTAAAGCCACATTTATAAATCACACTGACTGCTTCTGCAAACCAAAATCTGACACAAGATTGTCTTTCCGTCCACGTAGAGGGAGGACTCCAGTGGAGGAAAATAAACGGTAAGAACAGATTTTTAGATTTTCCTAATATCTTGGGAGACAAAAATAAAATAATTGCGACTTGTTGTAATCTGTAGTATTGTTTTCTACTTCCATATATAGATTCCAGCTTTATGAAAGCTAAACTGGATTTAACTTTAGGAACAGTAGAGTGACAGTGTAGCATAGTGTGTTAAGGTGATAGGCTACAGTTACAGAAGCCGGAGGTACAATCCAAGCATTACTGTCTGAATTCCTTGTAACCCTAAAACACCAGATTAGTAGTGAAAAAATATATTTATGCCTTTAGTGGCTTCTGGTGACAACAAATTTCAATAAAAACACTCCTGTCAGAATATCATCAAAACAAGTGAGGATAGCACACAGCTAACTTAAGCAGGCCTAAGTTAAGAAACAGACATGAGCTACCCTGAAACAAGAATCTAAAGCATAGTTGGTAATCTGTATTCTCGTTACTTCACTGTATTCTGTAAACATCTTACTCTTTTCAGTGTGAGCACTGGTGATTTGTTCTTTTAGCAATAGGAAGCAAGGAAGAGTTTTCCTATTTTTTTTTTTTTTTTGCAGTTCCACATAAGAATGTCACGGTAAAATTCTACAACTTGTTTCTAGATATGTTCTGGTAATTTTCTTTTTTTACAGTAATTTCCTTTTACATCAATATTCCTGTTTCATATTCCCAGCAGCTGACATCAAAAACAAAAGTTACCTCACAGCTATACCATCTCTGTTTTTACAAGTTTTGACTATTCTTCTTCAATTACACATATCCATGTACAAAAGGCAACATTTACATAATCAAAAATACTACATAAATTAACAAGCACACTCTTTGCTCCATATATTTCCTGAAAAAGTCTACAATCTTATTACAAAACTTTAAAGAATCGTATTCCATTATTCCCTTTGCCTTCTCACTCTCTAATTCTCAAAGAAAACAGTAGTACATAGCCTGGGAATCTATTTTATACTGTACTTCCCCACCATTACAAAAAAAAATTCACCTTAACTAAGCACTACCCTTACTTTGGTCACTCTGTCTCTCTGCTTTCCTTCATTCCCCCATTCTGCTTCCCAGTCTTTTCAACTTTTGTGTAACCAATCTGAATTCCCCAACCCAAATTAGCCCCACCTAATTGTATAACACAGATAATGTGAATATTATATAACCTGTAGTACTGAAGTATTGAACTTTATAATTTGTAAAGCTGAAAACTATAACTATTTATGTAAATGTTGTACTTTGTGTTGCAACGCATATTAAGTTTGTAATTGACTGCTGCTACAATGGGATGAAAAAGGTCCTAGGACCAGCCCACCTACCATGCCGACAAACATGCATTATATAACTAACCGAATAAATAAATAATTAAATAAATAAATAGCTAAACAACTAACTAGTTAACTAATGGATTGAATAAATAAAAAAAATAACTCAATAATCAAACGACTCAAACATTCCAAACCCTCCTCATCCATATCCAGGTCATTCAAGAGTTACATTCTTTTGTGTCACTCCTTCTTCCAGACCTTTAAATCATTCTTCGCATCTCCTCAGCCACAATTTAAAGTTCTGTCATTTCTACACAGTCCCATGCCTGTCTGTCAGCTCCACACAAAGCAAAGTGAAACTGTATGAGATCTCATTACCATTCTCCCATAAATCGTTCCCTAATACTTTCTTGCTTTTTTCCATACTTATCTCACTTCCATATATGCCCATCACGAAAGATGTTGGTCCACATTGTCCAGCCCACATTTCCAACATCCAACAGTGTGTTCCCACCCCTCTATGAATACCCTCACAGGTGTCCTATGCCACTAAGAGCTAACCAGCAGTACACATCCTCTGCTGTTCCAGCTTTTCTTAAAATTATTATTTCCTTCACTCTTTTTCTTGCAAACATCCCACTTACCCAGTGCTCTTCCAGCCTCCCTATAGCATATTTTTCGACTCTATCCCCTAAATGTGTATGTATGACCCCTATCTTTCCCTTTCTCAATGTTTTCCACCTCTCAGCCATCTTCCACACATCATCCACAACTACCTTTCCCATCTCTTATCTTCTTTCTTAACTTTAGCCAACAACCCTCATAAAACAATTGATACTCAGAGTCAACCCCACATTTCTTCTGAAACTTCTTAAACTATAATTACTCCCCCACTTAAATTCATCTTTAAGCCACCCACCCTTCTTATCCCTAGGAGTTCCCACTAGTAGATCCCTTGCTCTACTTCATCTACCATTCCTCTCCACATAGTTTGTAACCTCCATTCTTCAAGCTTCCCTACTCATACATTCCTATTTGAATACTTTAATAGCATCCTATTATTCTCTTACACCCCCACATATCTTCCTTATCTGTCTTCCTCCCATTGTACTCTCTCTAAACCATCCTCCTCTTTTCCCCCTTAATGTCTGTGCTACATTTATAGCAGTAACATACCATCTAAAATATTATGCCCCCCACACCACCAGCCTGTTATCCTCTCTCAGCCAACCTTAATCAAACCTACCCCTACTTCCTTTTCAAATTAACCTATTATATGTTCATTGAATTTCTCCCACCCATTTCTCTTGCAGCCTAATTTGCATATGTCTCCTCAAGTAAATAGCACTAGGAAAGCACCAAGGACCAACACAACATTTCTTATTTTTTTCAACCCTCCCCAAAGTATTTAGTCCACCCAACACATTGTTTACTTTTCCCATCCATTTATCAGATGTTTCAAAACTTATTCTCAAAATTTTTCCAATTTTGTTCCCTTAGTTCTCAACTTGTTTACAAACTTGAAGTCCAAGATATTTCTCCCCCCTATGTATTTGGCAACTCCAAATAATTTTCAACCCTTCTGCAACCTTCAGTACCACAGATTTGTTGGAATGTAATCTCAAATCTTAGTCTTTCCTAAACATTCTAAATAAAGTTTCAAACTGTCCAGCAATTACTGCTCCCTATCCTCCAAAATTAGAGTAAATCCTCTGCGAAAGAAAATCATATTTTTTGGTTACCCAACCTTCCACATCACCATATTTGTGTCTAATTTCCCTTGAGTCTCTATACTGGACATTCTGTAACTAGCAAAAATAATATTGGTGACAGAAGACAGCCTCTGAAATGAACTCTTTCCCATCCCTACTTTCTCCAGGAACCCTCAATTGTTGACAAGTTTTTTTAACGGTGATGTCAATAAGGTTATTGAAGATTAGGGAGGAGTCTACCATCAAGCCTAGGTATTTTTGTACTGAGACCACTAGTAAGGCATGAGCATTTGGGTCTATAACATTAATATTGAGGATTTTGGGAAGTCTTTGTAGAGACCAAGGGTGGCTCGTACTACTGAGCTGCAGGACTGCAGCCCCCCCAGCTGTAAAAAAAAGAAAATAAACAAAAGAGAAAATAAAATAACAAAAAGAAAATAAAATGAAAGCAACCACAAGTTCCAGAACATCACGCATGCGCACTTGTGGCATTTCACAATATTCAAACTGCTGGTGAACCAGTCTGGAGCATGCACACAGAATCCAGACTGTCTCCATCAGCAGTCCACATTACAAAGACAATATTCAAGTCCAAATTTTCCCAGCAGTCTATGCAGTTACAACTGCATAGACTGGAAGGGGATCGGACTGCAACGTCTGCAGGCAGCTGGTGCTCTCGCAGGAAGGGACGAGCCTCACAGTGCTCTCGTGGGAAGAGCTTGGATTTACAACTTGGTGCTGGCAGGGAAGGGCTTGGATTTACAACTTGGCATGAGCAGAGCCTTTGTTATATGGATTTTATGGCTCAGGTAGGGGTGTGTGTGTGTGTGTGTGTGTGTGTGTGTGTGTGTGTGTGTGTGTGTGTGTGTGTGTGTGTGTGTGTGTGTGTGTGTGTGTGTGTGTGTGTGTGTGTGTGTGTGTGTGTGTGTGTGTAAATGATGCACTCTGCAAATAGCTTCTGTTTTATGCAATGCCAGAATACATAAATTCTGTTAATCTTTAATGTGCTTCTATAATGAGGCAACATGGTGTTTTTATTGCAGTTTCAGGCACCCTGCATTTCCTTGTTTATGTATTTGGTTGTTCTCATATAGTTTCATTTTACAATATAATTCATATAAGTTCAGGTGCTACAAGACTTGGGCAGTTATCAAACAGTGAGTGATCAGAAAATATTAAAGTAGGACCTGTAGTGGGTGTAAGAATGTAGTACTTAGAAAAATTCATCAGTCAGTTCTTTCCAGATATCTTATTAAGTAATTAAAATTTAAGGAACAGATGAAAATAGTTTTTAATATTTCAAAGAGGATGATAGGAAATGTATTCTGTGGATTAAATTGAGGATATTGGTGAATCTGCCTTTGTACATAGTTTTAGTATACGGGGTTATCAAACAGAAAAAGCATTGCCACTAGACAAGAGAGAACACAAAAATGAAGTTTAACAGTGCAGGAAATGTGTTCTGTTATGAGAATCTGTCTTTTAAGGTTCTTATTACATTGTGGAAGCATATGCTGAGTTTGCTGACACCCAGATCTGTCTTTTAAGGTTGTTATTACATTGTGGAAGCATATGCTGAGTTTGCTGACACCCAAAGTGACTCCATAGACCACTTAAAAGCTGTTTTATCTGTGGGGAAAGTTTGGGCTTCTGTAAAAGTAGGAGGTGTCCTTAGTAAGGTAAAACAGGAGACCTATCTGGTTTATTGAGACATCACTGAGTAGCAGGGTCACTCCACAACAAGACGCTTTCCACTTTGTTTTTTTAGCTGGGGAGCAGTCTGCATATTCTCCTTGTGCTTATGTGGACTTTATGGACTTTCTCTAGCTGTTCTTGTTTTCTCCCACATCCCAAAAACATGGGACAGGAAGATTTGGTGGCGCTTTATTGTGTGTGTGTGTGTGTGTGTGTGTGTGTGTAAGTAAAATGCCCCAGTTGCTACATGGTGGTGGGTAGAGAATAAGGCTTGAACCCTGTACCTTGGTCCCAAGTGGCAAGAGCATGAATTCCCTACCCACCATCTTTTGTAAAAAACATGCAGATTTTTGCCTCATATTTGTTCTGTTCTGTTCCTCATAAAATCTGTGGTTTCTGTATTTTTGTTTCTTAGCACAGTCAGTAGTGCAGTGGTGCATGGGTAGCATTGTTGCCTAACCGCAACAGGTTGTCTGATTTGATTCTTAGCTGGGGTGCCTTCTGTGTGGAGTCTGCATGTTCTCCCTGTGTTTGTGTGGGTTTGCTCTGGTGTCTTCCCATCTTACAAAGACATGTGTCTGGAGTGTTTCTTCCTGTGCCTCTGCCAAAGATTGGCTTTTGTTCCAAGTCAGACTTTGCTGGTTAACAAATGTTAAATAAAAATTACAAGCATTTGAATTTCAGACTTCATATTCTTCAGAAAGTACATGGTAACACAAAACCTATTATTATAGAAAGTTTGTAAGATGGATATTTGAAATTTGTCCCTATTTTTGGGACTGTAGTCTCCCATTATTGGCTTTGTCCAGGTTTTTTGTGCCAAGGTTGAAAGCTATGCTGATAACTGAACTCACTGAATATGTTTGGGGGCTGTATTCCCCCATTACTGGCTTTGTCTACGTACTTTTGCTAAGAGGTTCAGAGCTATAGTGAGAACTGAATTCACTGAATATGTTTGGGGGCTGTATTCCCCCATTATTGGCTTTGTTCAGGTGTTTTGTGCTAAGATGTTGACAGCTATGGTGAGAACTGAATTCACTAAATGGTAGCCATTTAAGTTTCAGTCTTCATCTCTTTCATAAAACAGATGATTTGGCATAGTGGTATGTTGCTCTGACTGTTTTGCACATGGTCCTGGGTCAATACTTGGCGATAAAATGTATGATGGTAACACAGCATTTTATTCTATTAACTTTCCAACATTATACAAGTAATGTTTAAAATGTGTTCCTGTGTTTTGGTCTCCCCCCCCCTAAATTTTGGCTTTTTCCAAATTTCTTGTGCTGCAAAGTTCAGAGATACATCTGAGTGTCACGTAGATTTTACAAGACGCTGAGAGCTGCAGGGGAACAAAAGTTTAATGCTGCTCATGGTGAGTTGGCTTGCATTGTTAATAGCACAACAGGTAGTGTTAATAGCACAACAGGTAGTGTACTTGCTTTTGATGCAGAAGGCTGTGGGTTCTACTCCCACAGTAGGTAGATGCATTGCTGATACTGTACTCTATTGTAAAGGGGGTGGATGCTGCAGTCCTTTTTGGTGAAGATACCTAGTAACTATGAACCTGTTATCAGTTTGCCACCCATTCCCTATTGCAATATTACTAGCTTATCATTTTTTTTAATGCAACATAGGCAATTTATTCCTCAGGGGCAACAAGGCACTTTGTAGATGAAACAATGAGATATAAAGTTGTTTGCTAGCAGCAACCTCTTCATTAGTTACAGATTTTTTTAAATGTGGAATTATTTAGATGACTTTTACTTCTTCAGAGATTGTGCATATTTACTGATACTGGTGGACTGTAGAAGTCTGAGTAGACTTTTATGATAGAAACGTTCTGAATTGTGCAATTTTGTCGTTATTGGCACATGCATTTTGTTTTATTGTTTACTGGAAAAATGTTCCATGCATTTTGTTTAATTGTTTACTGGAAAAAATGTTCAAAACAAATTTAAAACGCCCACTAACAACTGTACTATATTGTACAAGGAATATAATTTAATACAATCAGGAAGGTGTATCAAAGACCACGTGTATGTTTCATTTGCAAGGGGCCTATGATTTGAAAACAGCCCAAAGTTAATCTTGATCTGCCACTGGCAAAATGTATTTTCTTTGAATGTGGGTTGCAATGCTGTTTCAATGAATGTGAGTTTCAAGGGCAGAGAAGTTTTAATGCTAAGTCTGTTTTTATTGTGAGGTTGCATTGCTTTGTTTAGCAGATGTAGTGTTTGAGCTGTAAAATGCAAAATAAAACTTTCAAATGAAGTCCAAATCATTGTAGAAGTAAAGCAGTATGCGCATTAGTGTTTATGGTAAATGGGGTGAAATAGCCAAGTAATGGTTCATTGGAATGGCTGCAGGGGAAGGCTCCATTTGACCATGATTTTGTGAGGGGGAAGGGTGGCAAACTCAGACAGCCCCGGCTGAACTATACCTCTCAACTGTCCAGATTTTCACAGAATGAATAGATTTTTGCTTCTTATTTTTGGTTTGTTCCTCATAAAATGTGTGGTTTTCTGGCAAATAATTTAGGAATCAAGTCACTAAATAATGACAGGCACTGAGTTTCAGACTTCATAAGCTTCAGAAAAATGCATGCTAAAGCAAGACTTGTTATTCTATCAACTGTCTCAGTTTATACAACAATTTTTAGTACTGTTTATATGTTCCCTGGTATATTTGGCCTTGTCCAGATTTTCTGCATTAATAGTGACTTGATTCCTAAATTATTTTTGTTTTAGTCAACATATCTCAGCACAGTTTACTGATATTTGAAACATATAAATATAATGATATTTGAAACATATATATATGCTCATAAGCCTAGTACTTATTATACAGCAGGAACTTCTCATTGTTACATGTTATATAATTATGTGTGTGTACTTCAGATATATATATACTTAATCACACAGTGTAATTTAATTGATTGTCTGTTTATGGATTTTTCCTATTTAAATTAGCAATTGCAACTCTGTGTTTACTCCAATTAGCTGAATGAGATTGTAGCTTAGAGTGCATAAGAGCTTTGATACACCAACAAGAATACTCTTTGAATGTTACATTGCATGCTGTATATCTAAGAATAGCCTTTACCTGATTTTCCTGTTGTATGTGTGCTTCGGTTTGCCCCCACACCAAACAACTGAATTTAATCTGCTGGACGCCACAGAAATAAAATCTAACTAAAGAAGTAGCTACTGGCTCCCTGAGAGATTTTACCCTTCCTATAAGCCAGTGAAAGTATGTATCGTTATAACTACGTGTTATATATAACTTGATTAATGTTCTAGCTACTGCTAGGTTAGTCAAAGCTTCCTAGTTAAGGTAGCCAGCAGCCAACCCCCCCCCCCACCTAATTAATTTCCTTGATGTATTCCTTCTTCTAACTCCTTACCTATCTTTTCTATCTGGTCCATTTCCATCTTTCACTTAGCCTGCCATCACCTATAGAAGCCCTTGCTCTTGCAATTAATTTAGTGGCCACGAGGTGGCATCACTCTATAAGCTATTGTATTCCAATTTGCTATACACTTACTAATCCTACCTCTAGGTCATTGTCCCCAGCTTTTTCTCTGACCTTTTACCATCTCTCCTCGTTCCATGTATCCTTTTTCCTGCTATTTTCTACCAGCCTTAATCTCTTCCTACCAGCCTCGATTTTTCCTCTCACTCTCTCTCTTACAAACTCCCATTCTTCCAAACTTACCTGCTGAATTTCTCGGACTTCACTGATTGTCTTCCTTGACAGAACTCTCTCTTGTCTCATCCCGCTCCGTTCGCCCTCCGGGCTCACTCCGCTCCCCTACCCTGCCCCCTATTCTCACCCGCCCCCAGTGCTCCTACTTTTATCCACCCACAGAACACACCCCTCCAAATTTTGCACCTATCATACAAACCACATAATTTATTACGCCCAACCCCTTTCTCTCACAACCCGCCCAATCAATCCATCACTAATCACTCCTTCTCCTCACTCCTACTCCATTATTATTTCTCTACAGTACTTCTATCTCTTACCTCCCTTTTCTCTATTAAACTCACCATCCTTAGAATGTCTATCCCCATAATCCTGCACAAAATTCAAATTTTAATGTGGATTTTCTTATTACCCCCTCTAGCCACCACTTATCTCATTACCTCCTATGAATATTCTCTTAACAATACCCTACCATTACCTTCCAAACACACCTCATCTACTACAGAATTTTCTCCTTACTACTTCCTAAATGTCATTTTCAAACCCAGCTACCAGTTAGCCAAATATCATCAACTTACACATATTAAATACTCTAACCCAAAAGCTAGAAAAGTATTTTATTTCTACTGCAAGCCACAACAACCTAAACCTTTAACACCCCTTCAGTCTCTATTAGATGGTGACATCCACCCAAACCCTGGCCCTAACAATCCCCCCACCACTACAAATAACTACCAAGACAATTCTATAACCCTTTCACCTCCCAAACCTACCAACTCACTCTTAATTGCACATCTAAACATACGCAGTATTTGTAACAAAATTGCTCAACTTCATGCCCTTTTACAGGCCCATCCATTTGATATTCTATGTTTATCAGAAACATGGCTAAAACCAACCATTAAAGACAACGAAATCACCCCTCCGGGCTATAATATCATCAGACTCGACCATACTTCCAAAAAGGGAGGAGGATCAATCCTCTATAAAAATGAGCTACAACTCAGTACACTTAATCTTACCTTACCCATAAACACTAGTGCAGAAATAATTCTCTCCAAACTACAGCTAAATACAAGTAAAGCCATAAACATCATCTGTGTTTATCTTCCCCCAGGGAACAACAGTAATACTGTAGAGTATATTTTCAGCTGGCTTTCTAGCAATATCCCACAATAAACCATAATTCTTGGGGACTTCAACATTGATTGGAATTCCTGTACAAATACCAACCCCACCACCCATATTAACCTTTATGGCTTTTCACAACTTATAGAATCTACCACCAGAACCACTAAATTCAATAACAAAGCAACCACCTTAGATTGGATACTTACCAACACTCCTCAGCAAACCTACACAACAGGTATCCTTCCAGATGACCTCAGTGACCACTCTCTAACATATATTATCAGACATAAAACCAGCATAATATTCCCTAACACCTTCCGAACAATACGCTCAAAAAAGCATTTTAACCCAGAACTTTTCCAAGCAGAACTCAATCAATGTAATTGGACCCTATTAAAAACTCTCCCTCTAAACGAAGCAGTGGAATACTTTAATTCTACATTCTTAGCCATCCTGGGTCATCATGCTCCGACTCGTTTTATTAGAAACAAAGCTAAACCAGCCCCTTGGCTTACTAACAATACTAAACAAAAAATCCTAGTTATAAATAAATATTGGACAAAATGGGGTACTACTAAGAATCTAATAGACCATCAAACATTTAGAGAACATAGAAACAGCACAAAAAGAGCCATCCTGCTAGATAAAAAGAATTATTATCTCCAACTACAGCAAACCTCTCTCAGACAACCAAAAAAATTCTGGACTAGTATTAATAATCTTCTCCACCCAGGTCAATTGATTACACCCAATCCTCAAGGTTCTAACCCCAAAAATCCGATACAAACTGCAAATTCCTTCAATTATTTCTTCACATATACCATCCAAACTCTAGCTGACCACCTATCAACTGATATATCTAACCTACCCACTTCTTCTGCTAATCCACCCCCTCAATTCCACCCCCAACCTGTCTCTACCTCATACATTTCCTCCCTTCTCCAAAAGTTAAAACCTACCTCCCCATCAGCAGACAAACTTCCAGCAGAATTCTTGCAAAAAGGAGCTAAGGCCATTGCCTACCCTATTTCCATTCTGATAAATAGATCTATAAATGAAGGAGATGTCCCATTAATCTGGAAAATCTCTCATATCATCCCACTACATAAAGGGGGAAACTCCAATGACTTCCCCAACTATCGTCCCATAGCATTATTATCCCCTATAGCCAAAATTATGGAGAAATGCATCCACAAACAAATTCTCAACCACCTTCTCCAAAATAACCTACTTGCTAACCGCCAACATGGCTTCAGACCTTTCCATAGTACCACCACTGCCCTGCTATCATTCTCAAACTACATCAATAACAACCGCAACAACAACTGTCTTTCATCAGCAGTCTTCATTGACCTATCCAAAGCTTTTGATATGGTTAACCACCAACTTCTCTTGCATACACTTAAGTCTCTTTCACTTGATTCTATATCTTTGAACTGGTTTACATCCTACCTTAATAACCATCAGCAGGCTGTACTCTGGCAAAATGAACTATCAAATCACCTCCCAATCTCCCTCGGTGTCCCACAAGGCCCTATTTTAGGCTCACTCTTATTTTCTATCTTCATTAACAACCTGCAATCTGCTATTCCATACTCCACCTGCATTCAATATGCAGATGACTCGACCTTAATCTGCTCAGCTACCTCACCAACCGAACTTCAGTCCCTTACCCAAAAAGCCTTCAGCACTGTAGAGCAATGGTTCTCCCACCGCTGCCTCCTTCTAAATCCTAAAAAAACTAAATTGCTACTTTTCAACCCAACCAAAAAGTCCATCTCTTTACATTTCAATCTCACTTCTAATAATGGTACCCTTATCTCACCTGAACCTACCACTAAACTGCTAGGAATAACAATTGACAACAATCTAGACTTTGATATACACATAAACACTACAATAAAATTAATTAATAAGAAACTGGGATCCCTTTACTGAATCAAACCCTTTCTTACTCCAGAAGCTAGGTCTGCTATAGCTAGAACTCACCTTTTATCCACTCTGCTCTACGCCGCTCCCATTTATACTAATATCTCAAAAAACAACCTCAAGAAACTAACAACTTCCTATAATAATATTGCTAGATTTGCTACAGGCTCTCCTTTCAGAACCCATCACTGCCTTAATCTTAAACAATTAAACTGGCTAGAATTCCTTAGCCAGCTTCAATTTCACCAGCTTACAATAGCTCATAAGACCCTGTATCAACCTAGCAACACTCCTATACTCTCTAGCCTCATCACACCTTATAACAATCTCAAAAATCTGCGTTCCTCAAACTGCTGATTAATACTGCTAAATCCAACATCTCAGCAGGTGACTCCTTATTCTTCAACTCTGTAGGAAAATTATGGAATCAACTTCCTTCCGATATCACAGCTCAGACTTCTCTTTTTCTTTTTAAAAAACAACTAAAACCATATCTCAATAATCACTGGGTACTAACCCTGACTAATTCCCCCCCCCCACACACACACTCTTCTCACCCTTCCTTCATTTACTACTTATTACAAATTAACAACATATCCTATAGTACACAAATTTTATGTATATATGTATATAAGTAAAAGTTATCTCTGTACCTTAAAGAACTGGATTTCTATTCTACAGTATTTGTTAAAACTCTTGTATTATCTTATAATTTTTTGATTTTTTTTTGACAACACTGTATAACTTCTATTCTTTTAGCATCTATTTACTCTGTACAAATACGTGGAGTTTTTCTCCCCGGGCCTCTACTGGAAATGGACATGCATCCAGTTAGACTAGCCCGGTCAAGAAATGTAAAATGTAAATGTAGTATACTTTAACCTACTTAGTATACTACCCTTCTAAGACCTGTTTCTAGTAAAAGTAGGTTATAATTGAAAAAAAAAAAAAAAAACTTTTAATTCTTCTATTTTTTATATTCTTTTAAGAATTTCTTTAGATAACATGTTATGCTAAATTTATTGCTATATAAAACTGCTTTTATGGTATAATTATTGCTGTATAAAACTGTTTTGATGTTACTCTCTATTAAATTGTATGTTTTTTCCATGGAGCTTTTCTCCACAGCCCTCTACTGAAAATGGACATATATACAGTTAGACTAGCCCGGTCAACAAATGTAAAATAAATAAATAAATAAATACATAAATAAATAGGTTGAGAGGTACATGCAAATAAATTGCTTTATAGAATTAGGCATATCCAAACCTGTCAACTGTCCCCGATTTTTGCTCAAAATGTTGCTCTTCCCCTAATAATCCCACCGCAAAATGGCAATTTTAGAAGAAAATGTGGAGGGTTTACAATTAAGAAATAACTGTAATAATCAGAGTTATGGATTACTTTTATTTCAGAAATGCACGTAGATTCTTTTATTTTATCAGCTGCTCAAGTTAGCAGTACTAATATTAAAAAAGTGTCCCTGCTTTGACAGGTTTCCAGCTGTATTATGTGGCTATTTTATATTTTTGCATCACATGTTTGGTCCACTTTTCATAAAATTGTGTTTTTTTGGCCGCTGTGGCAACCCCTAACCGGGAAAATCCAAAAAGACAAACAAGTGGCAAATCATTAAAGACTGAAGTTAGAAAATAATGACAGACATTTGAGTTTCAGATTTCATGCCCTTCATAAAATTCATACTAATGCAAGACCTACTATTCTATTATCTTTCTAAGTTTATAAGAGCAATATTTAAAAATTGTCCTTATTTTTGGGCCTTTGTCCCACTTCTGCGTATAGCTTTGTCCAGATTTCTTACTCTGAGGTTAAGAAGTATGACAAATGTGTCAGGGCTATCACAGCCAACCAGAGACATTTCAAATTGTATATAAAACCAAAGCGAAAAGCCACCAACTGGGTACGATATAAATTTATTATACAAATAAATGAACTTCAGTTTTAACATTCAACGACCAAATAATAAATGTAAACGAACTTCAGTTTTAACATTCAACGACCAAATAATAAATGTAAGTGCTTTCGTTTAATCAGTATTAAACTTCATCAGACAGTACCTTTAAAAAGAAAACATTACTTCCTTTTCTAACTTCCTGTAAAGTTCAAAAAAGCCCGCCAAAAGACTCTCTAAATTCGCACATGCCTAGTAGATAAAATGTGGAAATAGAATTTATTAGTTACCAACCTCTAAGATATTCGCTAAAAAAATGTAAATATATAATTGTACTATAAATCATTAGCCAGATTATGTGGGGAATAATAATTTAAAATAAATATTATCTTATTAAATAAAAATTGATATAAATAAATATATACTTAAAATGAATAAATACATATCATTATATTATATAATTTATAAAATCCATAAATGAATATCTTAATAAAATATAAATTTTAATCTTTGATTTTCTTCCTATCCAATGCGTCAATTTTAAAATTGGGGCTATTGAACTACGTTCATTGATTCCAGGCCATGTATCAGCCTATACTTTAATTTGCCATTCTAATTCTTTTTGTTCTAAAAATAGCCCCCATGGAGTACATTTCAAATTGTGATATACTTGTCGCACCCCACTCCTCCAGGTAGTGACTCTGGATGTGTCCAAGTAAGGCAAGGAGCAGTTATGCAGTGTAAATGTGCAGAGTATCCCCCCATCCAAGGTAGACACAAGTGCTACTTTTAGTCTGTCCTTGATTTTGCAGAATGTTCTGGTTTCTGTCATATTTTTATACTGTTGATTTATGCTTATTATTACTCAGAAAGTGCCTGTTGCTCTGTGTTTAAGTAGCAGTGCTTTAATAACCATCAGGTAAGCTTGTCTGAGATTGTAAGATGCAAGTAAGCTTTGATAAGTATACTGTTAAAGAATTGCCAACATTGAAAGCCTTTTTGTTGTTGCCATGCAAAGAATACTTACATAACTAGATAATGTATAAGCCTTGGGTATTGAGTGCATATGACAGTATTTGTAATAAAGGACAGGATTACATTATTTTAAAAAGCTCATTACATTTGTTGGAAACTTGCAGTCATCTTCGAAGGATTTATCTGTAAACCAAACAGAATGCCAATCTATCATGTGTGGTCCATTACCTGTACAGTAATCCTTTAAGCAATGCATCTTGAGCTTGTTTCTTGTTTGCTTTTCATTTTATACTTTGATAATGTTTTCCCCATGAAACAAGTAGATAGTTGTTGTCAGGCAGCAGGTCTTTTTTGGATAAGAAACATTTTTACAAGTGGGGGCATCACAGAGATTGCTACTTTCAGCATGTTACTTGGTACTTTTATAAATCTGAATATAAGTTATAATTAGAACTGCAGTGCAGGAAGTGGTTTGAGTTGAGTGCTGCTTGTTTTTCTTCTACTTGATTTTGACTGGCATTCCAGTAATGTATTTAAAAAGCAATTTATTTTTTCATGCCTCACAACCTTTTTGTTTCCATCTAGATATTAAGTAAGCTGTCATGCAGCCAATGCACTCAAATATTTTTTTCTTCTACACTTCATTTTGTCTTGATTGGACTTTCATAATGACGGTTTGGCACCCAGGGCAGCGTATTTAATTAAAGTTACAGTTTTTGTGGTTTTGAGCATAACTCCTCCCCTTTCTAGTTGGCTGCACCCCTTCCCATTGACCCCACCCATTCAGCTGTCTCCTGCAGCCCCCCTTTGATTTGAAGTCACCAGCCGCCACTGGTAGTGACCCATAGATCACAATCCTAGACTTTAGCATGTGGATGAGCAATCTGTTTTGTGTCCAACTGTTAAATGGCTGTGAAACTATTTTGTAATTTTTTTTTGTAGTGAAATTAGGTTCCTACTAGTTCCAAGGAAGAGGATGACATCAGCAAGCATAATTATGTTAAGGTTTTAGAGGTTGGAGGTAAGGTAATTTATAAATAGTGATAAAAGCAGAGGACCAAGTACTGATGCTTGTGGGATACCTGTATTTAAGATACCAGTGAAGAGAGTTGGTTATCTGCATTTACATGAAAGGGCATCCTTTCTTGGTAAGTCTTAAACCACTGCATGGTAGAATTGTCAAAGCTGAGTCTGCTCAGTTTATGGAGCAGCAGATCATGACTGCCAGTCTCAAACACCCTAGTCACATGCGTAAAGAGGCCCCCTGTAGAGTGAGATTTGTGCATGTTGTTGAAAATTATATTTGTAACAATGATTACGTTTTATCACCCAGATATAAATCATCCCTATGCAGTATCAAATACACAAACAAAAAATTGTGCAACTAATGCTTTATATGGGCTGAAAGCCAATCACAACTACTTATAACTTAGATAGGGGCTGCACAAGTTGATTTATGTAGTACTGAATTCATGACATGCAGACTCCTTGCCATTCAGTAGAGCATAACTGAGCTATTTAACAATGAAGATTCTTGGAAATGCATGTAAATACAGCAGTCTGAGGGGATGGCTATTTTAAAATTAGACCATTACAAATCCCAGTGCAGTGCTCTAAAAAGATCCATGTGTTGTATGGTGATTAACAAACATGCATAGTTCATGAGATCCATGCACAGCACAGTGCATAAAATGTGCACAAGTGTACATGTTAATTTAGCCAGGTACACCTAAGTATTTCCCTGCCAGCATATAAGCAGGGTGATGTAGATTAGTTTCATCATGTGCAGACTGCTGTTTCAGGTAAATGATGCAGTCAAGTTTGTTTGTGTGTGAGAGAAAGAGAGATTACTAGGACAATGTGTAAGCAGTTAGTGTGAATGCATGTGCTGTATGCTTATTGTGAGGGAGTGTGTGTGCGTGTGCATGTGCGTGTGCGTGTGTGTGTGTGTGTGTGTGTGTGTGTGTGTGTGTGTGTGTGTGTGTATGTGTTTGATGCCTGATGCCTGAAGTGATCTGTGGGTAAAATGGATCCAGAAGTCATGGATGCAGGGTGCACTAGTATCAAATATATGTATGCATGTCTTTGTGTTTGTATGTGTCTGTATGTCTTTGTGTCTATGTGTGTTTGCGTTTGAGTAAGTTTGCTTGTTTGTGTGTGTGTGTGTGTGTGTGTGTGTGTGTGTGTGTGTGTGTGGGTATGTGTGGGTGTGTGTGTGTGTGTGGGGTTAGGATTGTGTCCATAACGTAATGGTTGCTCAAAACATCAGTTGTCTAAACTGCCAAATTCAGTAATTCATTATGCATGATGATGAACTGCATTAAATTAAAGAGGTGCAACTCACTCTATATGTGTGTTTGTACTTTGAGCAGCATGACTGAATTCAGGTCATGGCTGAAAAGGTTCCTTGGATGAGTCCACCAACCTGATCAACAAAAACCAACTTATTCTTCTGTTTCAGTTCAAAACAAACGAAAATAAACTAGAGCACTGGTTAAGGGAAGTGGAGTGGAGCTTGAAGCCAGCAGTATCATCCATTATAGTGTGTGTGTGTGTGTGTGTGTGTGTGTGTGTCTTGTCGTGTGTGCAGTGTGTGTGTGTGTGTGTGTGTGTGTGTGTGTGTGTGTGTGTGTGTGTGTGTGCACACGCACGCGTGCTGTGACTTTTCACCTTAGCCTTCTGACTCTATGCAGATATCATCTAAGAGGTCATGCATGTACCGGGTCCCAGGGTGGCCATGCCTTCTCAGTCATCTGATATGCTGAGCTCAATGATTTTTCCAAGTCCTGACTACCTCCATGGTTTGAAGAATGTGCTGTCTGTGTCAGCCAAGTTCCTCACCCCAAGATAGGTATGACCACCTTTCCTTTCATATCCAGACACCTGAGCTACTAATCAAACTCTGGTCACCTGGGCCATAGTCATGGCTTTATCCCTTTATGCCAGTGACCAGGCTAAATTATTTTGATACATCTTAACTTTAGCCTGCCACAAAACCCTTTTATGGTGCGTTTAAATCTTACTGAAGATAAACCAACTAATTTATAGGTTTCTGTTAGGTATTAGACAGTGTAACACTAGCAGGTCTGCATATTTATTTTATCCCTGCAGTCTTAGTTGCCTGGAAAAGTAACCTCTGTAATCTGTGCATGACCTTGTATATATAGTAGGTAACATCTATCATTCTGTACTGTCATTTGCCTTTAGTCACATGCATAACAGCAACACATTTCCAGTCAAATATTAGACCATTTATTACTTTGTTTATGGAACGATTCATTACAATTAACTTCTGTACTTCACATAACACTTCCTATAATAAATCTTTAGAAAATAGTTTAACTTTAGCTATTACATATGTTTTACAGCTCTTTTTTAAAATTCATTAGTCTGAGGTTGTAAAACTGTGACTGGCAACTAACAGTGAAACTTATAGAAGGACTGTGTTCTCCGATGTGTCATACTGAATTAAACAAATGCCATTCTGAAACAACATGAGATCTAAAAAGGAAAATGAATGGTGGGACTTTTGTGATATTTGGTATGAAAAAATTTAAATGAAGAAACTTAAAGGTACTAAAGAGTTTCTTGGTACAAAACTAAACATAGGTGGCATTATGTGGAAGAAGGAAAACCCCAGAATAAGGCTAATTTTGGGGGAGGCTGGTGCTGTCCTTCAAATCCTTAACAAATAACGACATTCCAAAACAGCTCATTGTTTTGGCTATTTTTGCTGTTTGCATATAAATGTCTCAGTCTCCAAATGGTTCAGTATTTTTTTTCATAAAATTATCAGGTAATATTACTGACATAATTGTCCTACAAAAATTCTTTAGACTGGGTTCCTAGCCTCAGCGAGAAAGGAGCAGCTGCATCTTGAATTTTGATTAAAATTAGTTTGATGTCACTTTTGTGCCTTAACATATGCAATTAATATAAATATACATTTGTTTTATAAAAATGTCCACGGTGGTGGTACTGCGGTAGCATTGTCGCCTCACAATAAGATGCTGTCCAGTTCGATTCTCAGCTAGAGTGTCTTCTGCATGGAGACATACATGAATGGGCATACCTCCTGTGCGTCAGGGCTGGTAACTTGGCACGTAAAAATCAGCTACCAATCATTAGCAGACTGGAATTCTGTTGTGGCGACCCCTAACCGGGAAAAGCCGAAAAACACAACATACATTTGTTTTATAAAAATACATACTCTTTTTAGGCCTGAACTCACAGCAATGTTACATTTTTATGTTTCTGAGAGCTTAACTGATTGACATGCAAATGTTACTGTATGTGTGTTTCAGTAGAGCATTCTATCCTGATTTTGAGCGTTAACTTGGAATAACAACAACTCTATTTCTTTAAGATGTCCCTGTGAAAATTTTCAAGGCAAAACCCATTGACATTCAAAATTTTATTGCATATTGCGTTGACCTAATATAATTTAGGGATAGCGGGCATCACTATCTCAAATATGCACATGCTAGCATGGGGAGGATAGGTCTGCCTATCCTGGAGTGGACTGAGTCCATCCAGTGCACAACCCCTTGGAGAAGGGGTGGTGAGGCAAGGATGGCCTAGGAACAGTTGTTCAGCCACCAAGCCTCTTTATTGATTTCTGTGATTGTGCACTGTCATGAGCAATCATGTTGACTCACCAGAGGTAATTTCAGCAACAGTAAAAAGTTTTTAAATTTCTCACAGAAACCACCTTTAACAAATGTAAGGAAACATTTTTTTACTGATGGGGGCAAGCCCCTGCACACCCATGTGGGGGGACACCCCAGCACCCCCTAAACCTATATATACCAACTCCAAAGTCAGACAAAAGTTGAGGAAAAAAGTAAACTCTACTATCAGTGAAGTTAGCTTTGTTGAATAGCATTTGCACATTTCACACTAGGTAAAACTAACTTTGCCAGTTTAGCAAGTTCCCTGTCATGGGGAGGGTGGTGGTTGCTTCACTGATATAAACAGCCATTCATCCCTCTAGCCAAGGACGGATTATACCACATAACATACATCCTCAGTGCCAGGATGCCAGCAATAGCCCAAAGTACCCATGTGACAGCTTGAATGACAGCTATTCTGGATGGTTGTTGCCCCATGTAGCAGATACCAAATATGGAACAATGAATGGTCTCAATTCCAGTCGATGGAGGCTTGGAAGTGATCAGGCACGATGGCAAACAACATTTAAAATATAAACAAAATGTACTTAATACTGCTCTTCTACCCTTAGGGAATTCAGTGTAGCATAATTCTGAATTTGACCCAACTGTCTTAAATGCTCCAAACTACAACATTTAATTATGGAATATTAAAAAAGAAAAATATATATTATGAAGTACACAGAGTGTTTATATCTCAGTAAAGGAAAATAAACAATCAAGACTATTACTGCATTCTGCATACCACGAAAATTTAGCACAACACTTCAGTGAACACAGAGTTTAAGAAGGGATTGTGGTGATTTGCCACCTTCCTTTTTTTACAGACCATAAATAGGAACATAGGAACATACTAGGCAAGTGATCACCAGGACCATATGATGCCTAGCTGTATACACCTTTAAGGAGACCCTTTTCAAGCCCTTAATAGTGTTCACCTCCCAAACTGAGCAGGCCTGTGCATGATAACCCTGATGGAAATGCATGTTTACCCATCCAGTCATCAAGACTAGCCTTAAAGGTAGCCATAGTAGTGCTTTGTTTGACCTGTAGTTGTAACTTATTTTGTAAACTAGGAATATGTTGACTTAGGAATCTATCTCTCCAGTGAGTCTTATTTATTTGTTAGTGTAGCTTTAGGTCCTTAGTACGGGTATTTGTAGAGCCAACTGGTTTTCAAAAAATTAGGAAGTCAAATAAGATTGGGTCTTTAATAGCTTGAAAAGCAAGACACAGATCACCTCGCAGCAACCTGTAAATGCTGAGTATAAGGAGAGTTGTACTAATCTATTGGGGTAGTTGAACCATTTAAGAATTTTAATTCTCTTGGTTAGCAATCTGTGGAGCCTTTCTGACTGAGCAATATGCTTGGATTTGTACATGCCAGTGAAGCCATTGCATTTAGTTATGTGTCTGAGCCATCAGTACTATAAGCAAATTATGGAAATAGCAGTATCTCTCTCCAGATACAGAAGAATCTACAAATGCCATGGAGCCTCTAGTTAAAGGACAACAATGGGATATTAAAGCAGATTGCTCAAACTGCTGTCTCTTTTAGTCCCTGTTCATTGATACAGCCTCATAAAATCACCCATGCAGCTTTAAAAACTAATCCACTCAACTGTTTTCCTTGTTAGGCTTCCTACCTTTCTGTACTGTTTTACTTTCACTTTGAAAACCAAGTTGAAAAACCTCTAGCTGCCTCTGAAATGATGATGTCACATCTGCCAGAGCTCTTGCTCTAGCTACCGGGATGTTTCCTCCCCCAAAGTGATGTAACCCTGCCTGATTTGCATGCTTTATAGAAGAGCCAGTGGACCTCCCACATTGTGATGTCAGAGCTGCCTTACCCAGCCCACTCTTAACCTATCAAAAATGTTAAACTATAATCTCACTTTTCTGAAGAGCCCTACCGATATGTGACAAAGTACAGGCAGAAGCACAGTAACAGCTGCAAAAACTCAGAGCATAAATTTGCAATGGCCATGCGTAGACATTAATTGCATGTTTTACATAAGAAGCAGATGTCTGTCACAATTAATCAACAACACTAAATCAGATTACAAGAACTATGCAATACCATAATTTTTTTAAATTACCACTTAAAAAAGCATGTGGGTGCTGTCATGCAAGTCTGTGAAATATTTCATGTTTATAGTGCATCATTTGTTAGCTATTTAACCAAACAGGAAGGAAAAATAAGTGGGAGTTTGATGCTTTGCAAAACAGTGATTATTCCGAGTGCTATGGAGCTTGGTTCTAAATTTGACATGAGGAGTGCAAAAAATAAAATCTCCCACTGTAAGGAAGGAAAGGCTTAAAAGAAAACAGTACATTAGTCTGGTCACCTGCTGTGAGCTATCAATCACATGCAGATAATGGGTCAAATTACCCTTAGCTCTTTGACAGCTAGGGAAGGTAGGTGTGAAGGGGGAGGGGAGATACCTTGAAGAACTAGATTTCTGCCTTCGTTAGCATTTACCTAATCAATTTAAAAATACAGTGTGTGTAAACTTTCATTGAATGTTAAAATATATATCCAATCCAAAATCAAACTCAACTTTTAAATTTAGTGATGCCAGAAAAAATATATAATATATATACACATGTAAAACAAATAAAAATAATAAAATAATAAAGTGAAAAAAAAGTGATGAAATAAATAAAACATGATAATATAATAATTGAACTAAAAAAATGAAAAATCTTTTCTAAATTGTCTTCTGTCTTGCCCCTACATAAAACTATGAATGTAGTGGCAGATTGTGGCACAATTAAAGTGTTGTTTAAACTTATATCTAAAATTCTGGAAGGAGGATAGAAATAACATCTCAACATGAATGAAGGCACATTACATACATGAACCACATGGGTACCCTTCCCTCATCTCTTCTAGTGGATTCTCAACAGCCTTGTTTTTGAAGGGATAAGATGTTTTATATCTTCATTCACTGAAATAATGGCCCAATACTTTAAGATGACTTGTTCTATTACCCTGAGTCTGAAGAAGAATATATATGCAAAACTATTCTAAATTTGAGGTGTGTTGTTGTATCATAACTATCCCTTTATTCTGGTAAAAAGGTGCCTCTACAAAAAAAAAGAAGGTATAGAGAAAAGGTAGTCTTCTAAAAAAAGTGAAAAAAAAAAGCAGTTGTTTGCCTAGTCCTAATTATTGTTACATCCAAATAAAAAAAACATCTTGGTCAATTTTTTAAATCTAAGAAAATCAGTACATCCATCCATGTGTTCCAAAAAAAAAACTCAGGTCATAAATGGAGCCATTCCATAGTGGAAGTAGGCAAATATCGCCTATATATCGTATAATGTGTAATGAACTTTTTTGAACACAAATTCCTTGAACACAAATAGAGTGGATACTTGGAAATAGGTCTATGATATCTATGGTACCATGTATAACTCTGGACTACTAAGCATCTGTTGATTGATAACTTTTAAAAAATGCCAGTCTTCTTTGCAAATATGTGTGGTGTTACTCTTTACTCTTTTGGCTATATGATCTATAAATTTTGCTAAGTGCTCCGTAATGCTGCCCCTGCCAGAGGGCCTGAATCTGCCTATGTGTTTTGGAATACCCAGATTTTATTGGTACCTTTGGTTTAACAACAGAAAGTAGTTGTATAGCTGCTCATTAATAGTGCCTTGCAAGAGGTGATCGTGATAAGTAGTAACTAATTTTGCATAACAAATTTAATTTCATTAAGACACCAGTTCATATTGTTCCAACATCCTGCCTGTTTCCCTGCAATAAAAAATCAATCTAACTGGTGGTACATTACTACTACACCCCTCCTTTGTCAGGTTTTTCAACCCCCGCTTTTTTCCTGCTTTAATTTCTTGGAATTCTTCACTGAGCATTTGTAAGAAGAAAGAGCAATAAAATGCACTTTTCAGTTCTGTTCTGTAGCATTTTCACTGCTTGTGTTTGAAGTAGTCATTGAAAAAGGATAACATTTTAACCAAAAGTAGGTGACTATAACACAGCAGTAAATGCCTGTAAAATTAGTGGACTGACATGAGCTTTAGGGAAAACATGGCAGATCTGATGCAATTTTTTGGAGACAAACAATGTATTCTGGGATACTTAGAGGCAGATTAAACAGACAGAATTATTTCAAGATGCCAGACCCCATGTGGTTAGAGTCAGAAATTGCATATAAAAATATCTAAAAAGCTCTAAATTGTCCCAGAGGGGTGTTAAAATGTAGGAAACACCGAACTATGATGAAATAAACATGTTTTCTGAGTCTGTGGGTGTGGTTGTCCTTTAAGATTATGGTCTTGCAGATTGTGTTCACTTCTGCTGGTAGTTTTCCTGTTCCTATAGCCATACCACTGAACAACCCCCTTCCTGTCTTCAGGGTCTACCGCCTATTAAGTCAGTGTCCAATATAGAGGTGAATGCTACTTTTAGAGTACATGGTTATGATGGCCTTACCATAAACATAAGCTCCCACTCTCCTGGTTTTGAACCTGGAATATGGGAAGGTAGCAGAGGCAATTTTTCTGGTGCAGCAGTTGACTGGGGTGTATACTCCTCTGTGTTTCAAGGGTGGATACAATGTTCCTCTCCATTTGTTCCCCTCTTCTGCAACTGTCTTTCTGTCTCTGAGTCCTTTAAACTGGAGGCAGTGTGTATGCATTCTGTGCCAATGGGTGATCTTCATCTCCTCCTTTAGTGCTGACCGTACTCTTGTCCATGGGACAGTCAGTGCTAACTTCTGAGTCTTCTCTTTTTGCATTAACTGTGTCAGCATTGGTTGATCCTTTGTCACTTCACTTAGGGCCAGGGAGTCAGCATTGGTGCTGGCATCCTTTTCATCCCTACCAAACATGGTGTTAATCTTTGCTGGTGCAGCTAGAGGGTTTCTGGGAATTCCAGCCTTCATTGTCAGGTTCATCATTGATGCCATCTCAGCCCCTTCAGCCTTCTGCTGTTTGGACTGTCACAAGCCTGTACTGCTGTTGCCCAGGTTTCTTCAAAGCCCAGATTCTTCTGCTACTCCGTGTGCCCACAAAACTCCTGAAGAAGACACAGGGCCAATGTTTACCAGAAAGTCTGTTCTTCCACTTCAGTACAAAGTCTTTTTTTCCTTCTTCATCTTCCTTGTCAGTTCCTAAGTCCAAAAAAAAACAAAAGATGTAACAAAAAGCCCCCTGACTGCATGTTGGAGCCCCATTTCTGATATGGTTGAGGATGAAGAGGAGAAATAGTTTCCATCATCTCAAAAGACATCCCCAAGTTCAAGGAGATACTGAAGATGAAATGGCAGAAGAGGGAAAATCTAAAGAGCAAATCCCTTGCAAGCTTAGGAAAAGAGTCTTAGTGAAGCATTATGATCAACCAAGACAAATGTTAGACATTGTCAGGATAGCTTGTGAAGTTGCTTGGAAGAACCATGTCACTGTGACTCATGTTTCAAGGAAGGCTGACAGTTTTTTCCACCTAAGCACTATGCATGAACAGGAACTCCCAAGAAACATGTTGATCTCTGCAGCTGTTCTTTGAAAAAGACAAGGAATCTTGGAAAATTGGCAGCTTTGGTAAGCATTTTTAAGTGTACTTATCCTTTTTCATTCAGTGTGCTTTCTTATCTGGACTTCATAATGAAATTCCTTTGAGAAACTGCCTATGAGATAACTTTTATCTTATAGAGGTCACCTAATGGATATGAGACGGAGAAGTTTTAAGCCCAGTCAGCCTCACTTTCAATCACACCCGACATCATTGTGCATATGGCGTTCAATGTAGAAGGTGCAGCCAAGGTAACAGCTCAGGCACCACTGTTCATTTTTTATGCCTGGCCACACCCCAGTAATGCTGCCAAGGATTAGAAGGTAACCTTCATGATTTATTTTCTCCCATGATACTTAAACCTTTGCCCAGAATATCCAATACTACATGGAGAAGATGTAAAAGATGAGGGTGACTTTGAAAGTGTCAGTGTCAACTCTTTTCTCTGCAAAACACATTCTCCCAAGAAGAGTAGGTTCTAAACCTGGCTTTATCAAAATGAAACAGTCAAGATTATAGTGAGGTGTCCATGTCTTTTGATACCTTCAGAAGCTCTGCAGTGGTCCTCAGGGACTGCATGACTGTTTTTCAATGAAGGCAATTACAGGCAACTGTCCCTCCACTAGGCCACATGGTTTTCTATCACTTATGGCTACCGGATACAGACAGTCATTACTAAGGATTACAAAATAATTTTCCTCTATACCCTAGTGACTCCTTCACCTGCACTGCCGGATGTCCCATCTAATCAGTAAAAGGTGACAAAACTGGAGGCGCATCATCTGTTGTCCAAAAGAGCCATCCAGAAGGTCCCACTTGACTAGAATAAGGTAGGACTTTACATCAGATTATTTTTAGTGCCAAAATAGATGAGATATCTCAGGCCCATTCTAGATTTAAAGGGCTTCAATAAATTTCTACTCAAAGATGACTTCCATATGATCTGCGTTACAAAAATTCTACCATGTCCAGCCAAAGAAGTCTGGATATGCTGTTCAGACCTTCAGGATACTTATCTGCATATTAATCTCCACACACAGTCCCAAAGATTCTTACACTTAAGTGTCAGAGGCAGTTATGTTCAGTTTCAGACACTTCCACATGATCTCACCATAGACCTCGTAATGTTCATTAATAACATGTCTGTTGTGGCAGGGCATCTATGTCAACAGGGAGACAGAATGTTTTTTTTTTTTGCCTGGATTACTGGCTTCTCACTGTGCCTTCTCAAGATCAGCTTCTTCTGGTAAGGGATTCCACAAACTTTCTTTTCTGGTCTCACCATCATACTAACTATTCTTTTAAAGTCTCACTTACAGCTGTGGTACCATTTAGTGTTCATAGGCTGCAAGATGAACAGGTCAACCTGCAGTGTCAGTCTTCCTATAAACAAGGCTCAAGCTCTTGTGCCACATGAGACATGACAGTGGTCATCACCATGATTCTGTTGGCCTGTTATCAAATTGCAGTTCTTCAGTGGATCCTTTAGGTCCAGTGGTCACAGGTGCCAGACTCAGTGTAGTATGAGATTGGCTTATCTCCAGCATGCAGATCATGGTAGCTACATGTCAACAATGTTTCCTTTCACAGTCCTTTTTCCTTCTTCTCAAAGCTCAGGCAACAGCCACCATGGATACACGTGCTCAATGCTGGGAGGTAGTAAGTTGAGCAGATAGTCCAAGGAGGATGGTGGTTATGTAAAGAACTCTTGTTTCACATCAGTATACTGAATATGGGGGCAATTATTTTCATCCCTCAGGCCTTCCAGAAAGGGCCTTGTCCACTTAAATGGACTGTTGAATACAGCAACAAAAGGATTGAACTTGATCTTATGCTCTCTGACAAAAAGGTAGAAATGTTTGGGAATATGCTGTGGCTACCCACCACTGTCTAGTGGCAGTTTATGTCCCCAGAGAGTCCAGTTTATTAGTGAAAACACTGAGGAGAAGCTATTTATCCCACATGAGCAGTCCCTCAGCTGTTTAGTGGTGAGGGGAATATTTTGCAAATGGGGGATCCTTGCTATTACTTGTTTGTATCACTTACCATCATAAAGTTTAGAGGCTTTTGCCTCATTCTGCCACTAGAGAGACCTCCAAGAGATACTGTGATCCATCCATGGCAAACAAGGCTCATTTCTGCTTTCTCATTTCCCCAGTAACTATGTTCATCCACTGGGCAAGGCTAATAAAAAACATTATCATCTTCAAAGCTCCTTATTGACCCTAGCTGATCTGGTTCCCATGTCTACTGCTTTTTCTACTGAAAAAATGTTTTTCTGAAACACATCACTCTTATTTTCCCCACCCACTTAGCATGTCTCACCCAGAAATTCATTCACCTTACCTCACAGACTTTATTTTACAGTTTATTTTACAGTTTCAGTAGTTGCCACAAAAACCCTTTTTTCACAGAGAGTAGTTTGTACTATTTTTCTTCTCAGAAGCTTTACAGAAAAAATGCACAGAGGAAAGTGGGTTCATTTTTTTCTGCTTCATTCAAATTCAGAGGGTTTCAAGCTTTAGTGCTCCTGTTCTTGCCATGCTGAACAATCCTGCTGACATTTTATTCACTCTTGTTTTTCCTCTGTCAAAGCCCAATCGGCCATCATTTCTAGTTTTTATTGGGACAGATTGTTCTTCATTGGTCTCACCATGAGTGTGTAAGGCCTTCTTGTGGGCACTTTTTCATCAAAGCCTACATTACATGAACAATTTTCTCTTTGGGACCTTTTTTCATAAGCTAACTCAGGCTTCTGTTGAACTGACCACTTCAGCACAGCTTAAGTTTTGTTTTTTTTCTGGAAGATTTCTTTAGTTGGCCACTACATCTTACAGAATGGTTTCTAACCTTATTTCACTCTCCTCTGATCCTTTTACACAGTCTTCTACAGGGACCAACCCCTTAAACTAACCCCTCATTTATGCCAAAAGTATCCTCAGAGTTTTGCCTTAATCAGACTATTCATTTTCCTGTTTTTTTTTTCTTTTTTTTTTCTAATTATGCCAGCCAGTGGGATTATCTCTTTCAGTGCCTTGATGTCCATAGGTAGTTGAGATATTACCTGGACAGGAACAACTATGTCATGAAACACTGTCAGTTATTTGGGTGTGAATGTATCAGAGGTCATCCTTTCTAGATGGCTTTCCTTCTGCATCCAGTTTTACTATACTCCTCCTGTCAAGCAGTTGCTTGGTCTGCCTAAGTCCCATTTACCATGGCAAAGGTATTCTCATCAGAGTTCATCAAGAAAGTGTTAGTGGATGATATCTGTTTAGCAGCAACTTGGTCCTCTTTGAACACTTTTGCATTTCACCAACCACTAAAAACTAAATTGGGCTTCCTGGTCTGCAACCTTCTTTGGAGCCTCTGAGTTGTTGGGTATTCTGGCCTAGGACTTTCCATCAGAAAGAGCCTGGGTGCTATTCCAGAAGTTATTATGAATTGTTCCACTTCTGTTAGATATGACAGTTACATAGTTAACATAATATAAGATCTGTAAAGGCCCTTCCCTTCATTCCTACTTGGTTTTATGTTTTTTCTTCATTCCTTCGTTTATTCCACTTGGCCCGAGATTTGGAAACATTAGATAATGTAGTGTGTTATGTGATACAAGGAGAAGTGCACCAGCCTTGGGGGATTTGAAGTGCATAACTTCCACTTTTGATGTAATGACAATTCAATAAAGAAGTATTTGGGACTATTATTTTCTGCATGGTGAGTCAAAGTTCAGTCTGTCACAATGGTAACCAAGAATAGTACAAAATGTCAATCTGTGACAGTGAAGGTATATGAACTTTTGCTTCTGGTATGTATGTATAGAAGGATATATCTCACATCCCCTTTGAAATTTCATTATGAAACTTTAAAGCAGTATCAATGCAGTTACATACACAATGCACCTAAGATCACTACTCCGCCCTAAGGAGATTTTAATGATAAATGTGATATCACTACTTTAGCTACTTCAAAGCCTGTTTTTATTAATTTAAAAGTCTTTTTTCATACGAACATTTTTACTTTTGGTGTGATGTCAGCTTGGTGCTCACATATTCTGGATATTATTTTTACCTGGCCTTTTGAGCATAGGCCATAGAGCCCTACCATACTGCTGGCAAGTGTGATAGCAAAACCCCTCTGAAACACTGAATTTGTTAGATGAATGTAACAGGCCACATACAAGTTCCCCTAGGGTAATTTACAATAAAAATGAACAATTCCAGTAGGATAATTGGGTATAAAACACACCCAATAATTTTATTCTACTCCAAGAATATCTCTGCACCTCTTTTTCTGAATAACACAGCAGCACATTACATGTGTCATTGCATTGAGTTTAGGCCTCATCCTACATGCAGTAAGAGAAGATTGTGTTGTCTGGTGAAATATTTGTGATTCTTTTACTTCTACGATAATAACACCTTAATTGACATATATTCTGAATATTTCCTTCACCCTGCATTTTGTGTAATGATCAAATAACCCCCTCAACTGGAATTTAGGTATAGTGCCAGACTGTGACAAATAAGTCCTCTGTAATACTGGATCTGCAAGTTACATTCTAAGAAATCTCATTAAAAAACATAGGTGATACTAATAACATAAATGGCAGATAACATTTTTAAAAATGCCATTCTAACCCCCAGTAAATTTCACTGCATCTCAGTCCTGATTTACATATCAGGACACTTTTTTCATTATATGGAATTTAGACCTCACCCTATATGCAGTAACAGAAAAGTTGCCTTGCATGACAAAATATTTGCAATCTTTTACTTCTTATATGAGTACACAGTGCAGATACATTCTGGATATTAGTTTTACTGCACTGAAACTGAGTATAATGTCAGACTCTGACAACAAAAGTCCTCAGACACCACTTTTGCAAACTGTGTATAAGAGGTCAACTCTTGGTTCCCCTAGGATAGTGTATAATAAAAAATCTGGAAATACCAATAATATACTCAAATACAAAACACACTGAAGAATGCCATTCTGCCTTCAAGGATTTCATTACATCTCAACTCCGATTCATAGTACATCAAGTTTAAGGCTCATCCTATATGCAGTAACTGAAATGCTGCCTTGCCTGGTGAAGTACTTATTAATGCTTGTGGTATAATGAGAACATTGTACATATATACAATGATCATTAGTTTCACCCAGCCTTCTGATCAAAGGTCAATTAGCCTCCATGTAGAAACTGAGTATAATGCAGACTATGACAATAAAAGCCCTCTGGTACCTCTATATAAGAACATTCACAAAAATTCAGTTTAAATAACCCACCAATAAAATCACATGACCCAACAACACACCTACACAAATCAATTCTTAAAGGTATCTTTCTCAGACTTTTAAATGTTATAGATATGTATATACAAAAGAAAAAAGACATACCCTATTATACCACAAATACATTAAAAATATTATTAAAAAATGCAAAATATTAATTTAAATATAGTGAGACACAAGCCTTAAAACACAAACTATATATAGAGACTCATTTAAACCTGGGGGTGAGGTGGCATTTAATTTCAGTTGCCAGTGCAACTCCTTATGTTCTACCACAGGAAATTTAACCTCTAAAAATTCATAGATTTCTCTAGTAATTCTTTTTTGTTCCAACATGTCTAACAAGATAAATCTAATTCTAGAATAACATGAATTAATGTAATTCAAAGATATCTGCTCATAAAAATCTTCATCAAACACGTGTTCAAACATAAACGTGCCCAAGTTTTTATGTTGGAAAGACTATCCATAGTTTTAGAGAACGTATTTATGAACATATTTATAACATCAGACATATGAGAACTACTAATGCCTTATATAGTCATTTACAAAAACATCTAGACCATTTTTTTTAATTTTGGAATCGACATCATACATCAAAATTTGCTGGGAGGGCCATGGCATGATATGGTAGAACATAGGGAGTTGCATTGGCAACTAAAATTAAACGCCACCTCACCCCCAGGTTTAAATGAATCTCTAAAGCTTTTGTTTTAAGGCTTATGTCTCACTATATTTAAGTTAATATGTAGCATTTTATAATAATAATTTTAATGTATTTGTGATATAATAGGGTATGTCTTTTTTTCTTTTGTATATACATATCTATAACATTTGAAAGTCTGAGAAAGATGCCTTTAAGAACTGATTTGTGAAGGTGTGTTGATGGGTCATGTAATTTTATTGGTGGGTTATTTAAACTGAATTTTTGTGAATGTTCTTTATTCTGAAGAAGTGTATGTTATGCAGACACAAAAGTGTTAACTTTTTGTGAATAAAGCAGTGGTCAACTGGTTTTGGTTGTTTTTCTGTTTGGATTCCAGCAGTTGGTTTGGTTTTGCCTATTTTTGTCTTGTTCTACCTCTATATGAGAAACCATATGTCAGTTCTCCTGTGGCAGTTCAGAATCAAAATGTGGAAACTCTTAAGATGATACTTCAGTGGACAACACAGTCCCGAATGAGAGTCTATCCCAAATTATTTCACTGCATCTCAATTCTGATTTAAATGTCAGCACACTGCCTTTGTTAATACTTGGAATTTAGTCTTTACTCTATATCCAGTGACAGAAATGTTACCAGCTAGGTGAAATAGTTATGATTTGTTTTTACTTATGATGTGATAAAAAACAGTGTAGACAAATTCTGAATAGGGGCTGCATTCCACCACCCTGATGCAAAGTTGTATACTCACGCCTAAGAAAAACTGAAGACAATACAAACCTTGGTAACCTGGCACATTCTAATAGCCATGTAAGCCTATTGGTGGAGACTATCAATAAAGGATTATATCTAGGAAATAGTTTGACATTTCCTAGTTTCCAATTGGAAAATAAATCTGAATATTAAATTAGGTTGCTTGATACAGGGGTTACTGGACAGATGCATGCTGAATTTCTGAATGCCAAGTCATAATTCTGGAGAGTATTTTCTGTAATAGTATGTGGAATGCTGGAAAACATCACTTTCCTAAACAAAGAAATGGTGTTTGATGTTATTATGTAATTAAAGCAAAACATAGATTTTATTAAAGGGGGTTGATGTCAATGCTAATATATTCATACCTTTTGAGAAAAAGTAAAATGTGTATTTTTTGTGAACAGAAATGGAAGTCCTTTATATTAGGGAAGCTGTGAATTATAATAATAAATTAATAACCCAAAAGCCAAAGAAAGCATGGATTGTGTCTTCACTGCGTGTCTAAAACACTAGTTTCAGCTTTTAATACACATGTATTTTCCCACTGGAATGTGCCCATTCTGACAGGATGGATTATCTTTATCTGTGAATAAGCCATGCAAATATAACTGCTAATGGCCACACTGCTCTCAGACACATGCACTGAACCCCAACAAACCATATCAGTGATCACTCAACAGTGCTCATGTAACCACCTTATTATTTTATACATAGCCTGCCACCTCAGAAAAGGCTGTCACATTCTATACATTTCTGACATCTCACTAAAAAGAATACCAAAGCTATGAAATCCACTGTAACATATTTCATTTTGTGGCTGTCAGATACATACATGATTACAGTGGAATGATCATTAGTATAGGTTGAAGAGAGAGAATAACTTTGTTTCTCATGTGGTGTGTGCTTGAAAAAACAGACATATACTGTATTCAATTGTGACATTTGATTATGAGGAAAGTAAAAGGAATGACCATACCAATGTGTTTCAACTAGTTGTTCTCAGACACATGTACATTTCCCCATCCAGCGATATCAGTACCTATTTCAAATGAATCATGTAGCTGCCCTCTGTTTTCATGTGTAGTCTGCTCTCCTACCAAGAAAAAAACAGACATTTTCGATAAACATTTTTGTTATCTTATTGTGAAGAAAATGAAAAACACAGTGACCTCAATAAAGACTTTCACCAACAGATGATCCACTGCTCCTGTGCAAGACATACCAATGACTATTCAAAAGTGATTATGTATTTACTATAATTTTAACATGTACCCTGCCTCTCTACACCTATTACAGCCACATTCTTTTATCTTTGTACCCATCTGATGTTAGTATGTATTGAAGGTAGAGAACAAAAATGGCCAGAGTAGAGTGTGAACGTATTATTCACACACACACACACACACACACACACACACACACACACACACACACACACACACACACACACACACACACACACACACACACACACACACACACACACACACACACACACACACTCCCCATATACACCAAGCCATAGCAGTAATCACTTTACTATGTTCTTTGTTTTCATCCACAGACTACCCCTGAAAGAAACAGATGCCTCTGTGAAAGCACTTGTAATTTGGAATCACTAAAAGCAGAAGAATAATGCCATAATAATGTATTTCATCTTGCATTTTCATCCATCTTACCTCCAACCTGATCACTGTTGTTTCCTGCCAATAAATTGAAAAAGCATAAACATGAAAGAGAAAACCTACATCCCCTGAAGGTCTTTATGTCTGTTGCTCTTGGCAGTCTCTACTAAAATTAATTGAGATTTCCATACAAGCACAAAACAATCAACCTCGAGTATTTAGCATGCATAGCAAAAGGGCACTGATTGCCTGTCAATGGCATATTACTATCTTAGAAGGGCAGAGGTGAGAAGTCATGCTAATAAATAGCATGCTTCTTACTTCTGGGTTCATTCAGTTTAATGGGAAACAGTGGCGTAATTCTTTGGCTAATGCAACTGAAAGCATTTTTTTTAATTCAAAACTGGCCTCATATGAATAAAGAAAGACTAAAACCAAGTTATCCAAAGACTCATAATTATGTCTTTATTTCAAAGTGCCAGATACCTCTGGACCCATGGTTAATATGTTATATCTGTCTGAGTGAAAGAACATTCACTGTAGATGCATTTCAGCTCCTTCAATAAGCCTTAACACTGGTCCAAATCATATATGAACAATGTAGCATTTGGCTGGATTAAATCTTTCATGTCAAGATGCATTGCCACTAAACCAAATACCAAATGTTTGTTTATAATCAGAACACACTGCACTATCAAATGTGTAAAATAGTGTTGCATGACATTTTCACCACTACCTTTTTGCTATTATTGTATCACAGGACAACCAGATAAAAGTGAAATATATTTATTTTTTAGATATTCTGTATACATTCAAGCCCAGTTTGATAAACTGTGAGCAGGGCCGGCCCAGATCTAGCACCAGCTGCCTCGGGCTGGAGGCTTGCTATACAACAATAATTAAAAAAGAAAGAAGGTAAAGTGTTCCTACAACATTAAAAAAAGAAAAAGCAGACACGACTACCTTCCTGCCCCTGCTCAGTGTCCAAACATGGGGCAGATGCTACTGCTTGAAGGTTTCCTGCTTGTTGTGCAACAGCTCCAGCCTTTTCAATGGCAGATGCTTTCAGCTGTTAAAGTAATGAGACTGGAGCTGGCAGAAACAGCAAATATGAACCCTTACAGGTACTGGCACAAGACTTAATCTTAGAGCAGAACAAGCAGGCATGAGTGTTAAATACAAGAACATTTGTGCAGTATCATGGAATTCCTTTTTTTTTTTTTGCTTTAATGATGCACTGTGGGAAAGGAACTGACATGTCTTTTGCTATTTTGCTAACAGTGAGCTAGGAACTGACTTATGTTTTATTGTTTTCATCTGCTAATCTAGCAACTTTTAAAATCAGCAGTATTAACATAATATTTAGAAACTGCCCTTGATTTGGGATTTTTCGTTCTTTACCTGATTGTGGAGATAAGAGGTTGAGAGTTATGTGGGACACATAGCAATCAGCCTTCCATCTCCAAAATATGCAACACCGCCTCTCATAATATAGAATAAATAGGAAAATGTGGAAAGCCTAACAACTTCAACTAGTAAACTCACAGGATGATTAAAAGGTGTCATAGGTATATACTAGGCTAATGACAACCAGGGCAGTTATAAGTCTAGCTGTGCAATTCAACCCAGTTGTGTCCCTGTGTATCGTGTGCATTTATTAGGAGGAGGTATGTTACTTAGGGAGTTTCTAGAGGTTGTGGAGGGGGTTAGTTTGGGCATTACTGTCTGTCTCTATCAGAGACATGGGGACCATAACCTGGGTACATTTCCAATTTCCCATCCATTAGTTAATGTTATGCTTAAGTAGGATTAAGTGTAACCGCTTTAAATGTTTAAAATGTTACCTTAATAAATTACTATGATTCAGTATCATTTTCCCTGCCATTTTGGCCCATAAGCAGACATGTAATACTGTAGACTAAAGCTATAGTGTCTGATTTGTCTGGCTTCTTACAGCAGCTCAAACTTTACTGCAAGTCTCCCATCCTTTGCCTGTTGTGGTGTTTCTAGCTTCTGTCCCTTACAGTAATCTGACTACCAAAGTCCCTCACTCCCCTCTTTGATTGCTATTGTCAGTTGTGTAAGCAAATTAAGTACTTTTACCACCTATTGTTTTGCACAGGTTCATAATACTTCAGCCCACTTAGCTAAGCAATATTAATAGCGCTTGAGTTAACCTCCCTAACTACAAATTGTCATTTTCACAGAGCTCCCATCTTCTTGACATTCTTGCCACACTCCCAAAAAATCCTGAATTAATACTGTGCCATCCTTGGCAGATAAAAGATTTATTTTACTCTTTTGCACTTCATTTAATTCTGCTAAAGAGCTATTGCTTTATTTTTGCTTTATCTACCGATTTTTGCATTTTAAATCATTATCAAGTATGCTGATATTGTATTGTTTGTTGATTGCTGAGGACTGCACTTTTAAGAAGCTTTACTGGCAGTATTACTGCGTAATTTGTTGCTGTGTATTTATTGCTGGTACTTAATTGTTGTATTCCTGCACTTCTGGCACTGTTAAAGAGATTCTGCACAGTTTCCTTTGTTTTATGTACCTGTATAAATTTAATGCATTTGCGAGGCTTTTTGTTCATTCCCACAGAGCTCAGCAATGCTTTGGATTCTTGCCTGTGCCTCTGAACTGGTTTCCTTGCATCACATACCATCCAAGAAAAAGCTGAGAACTTTTATTTAAAAACTGCACTTCCAGAAGCTATTTAAGTGATCAACTGCTGATTTCTTGTTTTAGTTGTGCATTTACCTGCACTTATAGCTGAAATTACTGCATTTGCTCAAACTGTCTTTCTGTTGGTCTATTTGACTTGAAATCGACTTGTCTAACTAGTTTGTTAAAGCTATTTAGTGATAGCATACACTCTCAAGCAATTTTTGTGTTTTTACATTAAAAGGGCTGGATTATTCCATCTAGATGCAATAGGTGGTGGTCTGATACATCTGAGTTGAGAACCACATAAGAAAGCTTTATGTGAAGTCATTTTATTGGCCTGCTGGTTTCTTGTTTTATTTGAATATTTATCTTCATTTAAGGTAGAAATTACTGCATTTGCTCAAACTGTCCTGCTGTTGATTTTATTAACTTGAAATTACCGTGCTTAGCTAGTTTGCTAAAGTTGTTTTTTTGACAGCGTAGCAGTCTTTTACATTAAGAGGACTGGAATATTCCATTTAGTGGCAGTAAGTAGGAGGTGTCTTGGTCTATCTGAGTTGGGAAAGACATAAGAAAGTTGTAAGTGCAGTCATTTTATTGGCCAGAGAGCTTAGAAGACAGTTTTCTGTGTTTTAAGTGCCCACATAAATTTTTCGCATTTGCATGGCTGTTGACTCTTTCCCACTGATCAGAAAGCTTGGCATCCTTACTGTGCCTCTGAAGTGATGTCCTTGCAGAATGTGCCATTCAGACAAAAGCTAAGTACATGTATTTAAAAAAAATGTCACTTCTAGTAGCTATTTTAGTGATCAACTGCTGGTTTCTTGCTTTATTTGTGCATTTATTTGCATTTAGGGCAGAAATTACTGCATTTGTTCAAACTGTCCTGCTGTTGGTCTGACTGACTTGAAATCACCCTGCCTAGCTAGTTGGTTAAAAGTTGTTTTGTGGTAGCATATACTCTCAAGCAATCGTTTACATTAAGAGGATGGGGGTATTCCATTTAGTCGCTGTAAGTAGGAGGTGGCCTGGTCTATGTGAGTTGGGAAACAGATAAAAAAGATGTAAGTGCAGTTATTTTATTGGCCAGAGGGCTTAGAAGCCAGTGTCCTGTGTTTTAAGTGCCTGCACAAATTTGATGAGTTTGTGTGACGCTGCTCAGCATGTAGCTGTGGTTAGTAGTGCCCTCTATAGGCGCAGACACCTATAAATCAAATGTTCCCTATAAAATCACCTCTGAAACTGTACCAGTAACTCAGTCAGTATAGGGAAACTGCTTTGTGTGTTGGGTAGTGTAGAGCAGCTAGCTTGCACATTGAGGAGCACTGCCCCTTGAATTTAGTATTATATAGCCTAGTCTAGTCTCTACTCCCAAAAGAACCCTTAGACAGCCCGCTATTCATTCCTCATACACTGCACCCTTGTCGTTTACCCAATAAAGTACCCAATACATTGAATATGCACTTTCTCAGTTTCTCACAGCCAGTTAGATGGATGTGGTTGTCTTGAGACATTGTAACAATTGTCTAATAGAAACAAACACAGTATGCAAGAGATGTATATGCACAATGCCTTGGAAGCAAAACTCTCAAAATAGCAATCTGGTTGTTCAAAACATACACGCATACATGCTATACCCACAACACATAGAACGCACACAGCACATAGACCTTCTTATGCTGAGACACTTAAATGCAGTCTTCCCAAACCCCAAAGATTTCCCAGACATTCTAGTTTCAAAAATTATCCTCAGCCAACTCAAAAGCACTCAACTGTAACAACACCTAACACTACCCATATAGCCACACTCAGTGGTGTAACACCTAACACTGCACATACAGCCACACCCAGTGGTGTAACACCTAACACTGCACATACAGCCACACCCAGTGGTGTAACACCTAACACTGCACATATAGCCACACTCAGTGGAGCCTCAAGTACAAAGTCCATAATGCAAGCCAATACACTACCCACACCTCTAACATAGGAAATTCCAGTGTACGACTTACTGAGGCCCACTCACCCAGGATCTGCTAAGTTATATACACACTCATGTCATTGTAGCACAGGTGCCAGTCATAGTCAATGTAGGTGTAAATGACCTATAACATCCATCTCTAGACTATATAAAGAGAGATATTATGGAGCTCTCAGACTAGCTGGTATGTGCGTAGTACTGAGCAGCATTCTACCTTCACAAAGGATGATGCCACAATATGTACAGGAGATTGATTTTAATAAGTGACTTAATTTCTGGTGTCATTCTAGGGGATAGAATATTTGTCAGTATGGGAGGTTGTGGTTAACAAACCGCATTGCTTTTCCAAGGATAGGCTGCACCTTTCCCCTCTAGGCTTTCAAATATTGTCTAAATACAATCATGCCAATGACTGTCTAGAGATGGTTGTGCCTACCAAAAGTAATACTTGTTTTAAATACTGTCATTAAACAGGCTGTACAACAAAAGAAAAAAAAAGTCATAGCTAAGTTTAGGGAGTGCAACACCAAAAATCATAAAAACTCATCAAACTGAATAGACAACTAAGAGGACTAATTAAATCCAACAAAGCAAATTCTGAGGTAAGGATAGTGTACTAGGCCAAAGACAATGATAAGACCTTCTTCAACTATGTCCAGAGCCTCAAAGGCAACACACAGCAGTATGTTGAACTGCTTGGTAAATGGAGCCACATTCACAAAACTGAAAGATATATTAAATATTGTGGATGAAGAATTCAGCTCCAATTTTACCCACAGCTGCCCTCAGGGAATGCCATTTAACATAATCCTTCCAAGAATCAGTAGGGAGCAGGTCTTACAGATGCTCTCTAGGCCAATATCACAGCTTCGATGGGCCTCAATAATATTCAGGGATGCCTCCTAAACAGCTTGAAATATGATCTATCAGATCCACTGAAGTCATTATTCAAACATAGCCTCTGAATAGGCTTTGTGCCATATGAATGGAGGACCACAACATTCATCCCTCTGTACAAGGATGGGCCATCAATGGATTCCAGGAACTATAGACCCATTAGTCTGTCTAGTCTAATATGCAAAGCCATGGAAAGAATCATCATGGAAATGATTATTAATGACATAGGAAACCCTAAAAAACTAGACCCAACTCAGTTTGGTTTCATCAAAGGCAGGTCATGCATACTGAACCTGGAGGATATTTTTATGAAGGTCACCAAGGCATACTTCCTACCTTGACCTAGCTAAGGCATTGCAAATAAACTTATGGAATTAGGAATAAACCTCTTTGTAATCTGCTGGATAGCTATCTTGCTCACAGATAGGACCCCGGAGTTTAGAACTGGAGAGACTAGTCAAGACAAGACAAGAGGCTGGTCACCAGTGGAGTCTCACAGGGCTTTGTGCTGGGTCTGTACCTCTTTGGCATCTATCTTTTGGAAGTCATGGCCAATGTCAAGTGCCTCTGGCTTACCAGGTTTGCAGATTATTGCAAGTTGGAAGCAATCATAGAAACTCCCCAAGATACTAACATTTTACAGGAAGGTCTAACACAGATAAACGACTGCTGCCAAAGCCATGGCTTAAAACTCAATGCCAAAAAATGCACAGTAGTACATTCTTGGAAGATGGCCTGCCAGGGAAACTGCACCATTGGTAAAACACCCCTAAAAGTATGCACAATAGTCAGGGATTTATGGACTTGTGTATATAGCAAAATGGGTTTAGACCAACATGTGTCTAAGGTAGTAAGGAAATCATTATGTCACTTCATTTATAAGTAAGAGCATGGCATCTAGGTCCAGAGAAATTTATTTATTTTATTTTATTTATTTTATTTTACATTTGTTAACCGGGAGAGAAATCGATGGATACATGTCCATTTTTCAGTGGGAGCCGAGAAAAAACTCGAACAACAGAGATAAAAAATAAAAAAAAACAAAAAAAAAAAAACAAACCATAAGTGAAGATTCGTTATTTTATAATAGATAATGGAGATTTCAGATTTTACTTTTCAAACATTGATAGAATAAGAATAAAACAATGTCATAATTATATTGATATCATTTTTATATATTTTTATAGGTAATTTCATTTAAAAAATAAAAAAAAAAAAAAAAAAAGAAAATAAATAAGAAGAGAAGTCAATGAAAAACTGGCAGATAGATTGAGAAAACTGGCATAAGAGAGAGAATATATGAGAGTTACAAGAGGAAAAGGAAAGGAAGCCATTAGGATTTAGGTTTTTAGTAAGAAAGTTAGTATTAGTAACTTATTAGCCAAACAGCATGAGCGATCGAAGCTAGGTGCCAGTGCGACTGAAAATTGTTGTTTGTTGTGACAGTTGAGGTAGGGTGGGGATTTTCCAGCAGAGATTAAGACTTTTTCCTCTCTTCCTTTGTCTGCGCGAAACCCACCATCCTGGAACTGTTGTGCTTTTCATAGAGTTGCGTTATGGTCTGTTAGATATTTACAAGAAAGAAGGTGGTATGGTAGAGGACATTTGTCGGGGTTTTTTGGTTGGGGTATTTGAGTATTTTAAATAATTTCAGTGAGTTGGGTAACTTTTTTTTTATTTTTGGATTCTAGTTGGATCTTAGGTTTTAGGTTGATACAATGTGATGTTCTCTGAGTGGAGTTCCTACATGTTGCTTGTGATATGATTATATGAAGAGGAGTTTATTAAAGATTTTGGTTTTTTATGGTTGATAAAGATGGTCCATAACAAGAATGGGGAAAGAATGGTGGTCCGCAAATTGATCTTGCCTTTGCTTTAATGTTTAATTTTTAAATTCTATAGTATGATCTAGTTTTTGTTTACTGTTTTTAATAATATTGTTGTTAATTGTGAATTTAGTTTTTTTATCAATAGTAGTTTCTTAAGATTAGATTTGTGTGGGTTCTGGGAGATAATTGTGCCATTTGATTTTTATAGATGAGTTAATATGATGGTGATGTTTGTGGCTTGGCTGAAAGATTTTGGAATTTTTTTTTTTTGGATTTAGTTTATCAGATGATATACAGTTCCAAACTTTACTAGCTTCTTTGATTTTTTGCTTTGGTCTAATCAGTAGATATACTAACAAACTAAATTGTACAGATATTGAATAAGTATACATAGGATTGAATACCTATGGGCCTCAGATGGAATTAGGTAGAGAGTTAGAAAAGACCGAGAATGGAGACCCTTGAGGACCCCCAATGGGACCTTAGTAAAATGGATGTTTATTATGCCTGTGAGTACTGCTTCCATCTGCCAAGAGGTTGCTTTTGAACCAGTCTAGAGTTAAGTTATCCAGGTTAAGATTTTTTTTGTCCCAAATTTAAAGATTTAATGGTGTAGTTGATCAAATGCTTGACCATATCAAATGCTTTTGATAGATCTAGAGAGAGGGCTGATGATTTATTGTGTCATTACGGTTGTGGGAGGAAGTAGGTAGGGATACATTGGAGGGTGGGTTCGGTAAGGAACCATTTCTGAGTTACTAGTTAGTAGTTAGTGTAATATTGGATTTGTTGTAAGGGAAACATCTTTTTGCACATTTCTTTTTATTTAAGCTACTAAAGGGAGGTTAGAATATAGAGATAGATAGGAGGAAGTTCTGTATGGGAGCCCCCTTGATATTTTCTAAAAAAAGTAGGTGGTTTCTCATAAAAGGTGGTAATGACTGGATAGGGGAGGAAGGGGCTTATATAGGACATTTTGTGTGGTATGGTATTTAGGTGTTCTAGTAGGTATTCTGTAGTTAAGTTAGTAGTGGTGGGGGGAGTAGGCTTGAAAGTTTTTTTAATGTTTAGGTATTGATGTATTGGGGGATATTTTTTGTTTTTAGGTTTTATTATTTGTTAGGTCATTAGGGGTTGATGGGGTTTGTGTTATGTTGATAATTGTTGGTTGGTTGCCATTTTTTTGATAAATTTTATTTAAAAAGTCTAGGGTTCTCAATTTCACTTACTGTCCCTGAGAAGGTTATTATTGGTTGAGGTAATTTTGAGGGTGGTTAAATTTAAGATGAAATTTTTGTTCAATATTTTTTGAGGTTTCTTTGTTCTTTTTTCGCTAGTTTTCTTAGTTTTTTTATGTCTTTTGTCTTAAAGAGTTTTTTTTTCATTTTATTTGGAATTTGAGTGTATTTAGGAATGGATTTGAGTTTTTTTTAAGTTTTTTCCCAAGCCTTATTTCTGATTTTAATTTTAAGGATTTTAGCTTTATTTTAATTTGTGAGGAAAATTTTAATTTGATTTTTTCTTTTTGGGCGTGATTATCTGGGCTGGATAGGAAAGTGGATCCAATGTTGAATTGTTTACTTGTTTCAGGGTTTCCTTCATTTGTTTTCAAATTTTTTTTACATTTGGGGTTTCTGATTTTTGAGGTTTCTGTTTTTTGTTTCTTTTATTTTCTATATTCCCTATATAGTGTAATATTTTATATTATGGTTATATTTTTAAGGGTGATATATAATCATCAATATCAGTCATGTGACATTTGACAGGGTCCAACTAGTATTATGAGTGGGAGTGACTGTTTATCTTTTGTTCTAGATTTGAGGAACAGATTAATGTTTTTTCCCTGGTGTTATTTGGTGGTTATATGTTGAGAGAAATATTTTGTTTCTGTTTTGTATAATAGGTTCTTAGCCAGTATTTACGTATGAGTCAATGTTAATATTATTCATATAATTAGTAGTTTAACAGCTTAAATATATTATTTTTCTATATTATTGAATTCCCTTTAGAATTGCTACTTTAAGCATTTTATATTTTTTTGTTCATTTAATTTTCTTTATTAGATTTAATTTCACTATTATTTAGTGCAGCAGTAAGTAGTGTAACTTTTTTGTTTTCCTATTGTATCTTGGTCCTACTTTTTGGGTGAATGCTTGTGGTTATTTTGTATGTTTTTATGATGATGAATTTCTTGTTATCATTTGGCTCTGGTATATCTTCTCTAGAGACATTATATCTGGTAGATTATGTTTTTTATATGAGTGGATTTATTGGTAAATTTGTTGACCCTTCTAATATTTAGAGAATTATGTATAATATTTAGTGGGAAAATTTGTAGAATGGGGGGTGATGGTTGGATGTTTGGTGTGATTTTTATTTGATGTGGTGGTAGGTAGGGGGAATTTATTTTAATAGTTTCTATTTTTTTGGTCGTATTTTTTCTATAATTTTTTCTGGGTTGTAAATAGTTTGGGATATTTTTGTTGGTTTTGGTTGGTTGCTGCTTTTGATTTCTGGTATTAGTGATTTATAGTGATAAGTTGTTGGTTTGAGTGTGTGGTTATGAATGGTTGGGGTTCTGTATCAGGTCACTTGGTGGGGATCAGGTATATATGAGGATGGGGTGTAGTGGTAATATGTTGTATTATTTATAACATAAGTAATAATGGTAATAGAAAACACAAAGTTTTATTTTGATGTATTAATGATGCATGGGTATTAATTTCATTAACTTGCAACTCCCATATACTGCTATATATATATGTGATTGGATAATGATATTATATATGAGATAAATCATAGGAGTTTATATATGGTGGATGTGGCTATAATATTATTAGATTAATAGGTGGGACAGAGGGTAAGAGTTTGGGTAGTGGGTGAATAGCCTGGGAGGCAGGGGGGGCGGAGGCAGAGATCCACCGACAGGGTGCCTGGAGCTGAGGACCCGTTTACAGCGCGTTTTAGTTAAAGGGAATTCCCACAGTGGTGGTTTTTTAGATCTTATGAATGAGATAAATAGCTGAAAATTTGAGGTGATATACACAGGTAAATAATAGCAAATTACAGTATTTTTGGCTGGTGCTGCTTAGGATATTATACTCTTTAGACCGCTATTTCACACTATGCTATTGTATTCATCCGTCATCAGACACATCTTTGAGTATAATGCTCTTTTCAGTATGTAAATGGAACAGCCACAGAGGTTCCACACAAAAACAATACAGGGTGTAAACACAGTGTCCTATGTGGGTCTCTGTTTCCTACACACTGCTGAGAGGTGACTTATGCCAGGTATGCAAGGCATCCTTAGATCACACCCTGATGGACCTTTTGCATATCCACAAAATAAACAGCATCAGAACTGGTTTATCCAAGGATTTAAATTTTGCTTGTGATTTAAATAGGACACGTTGGAGGGGACAGGAATGTATCTCAGAGAATCTCCATTCTTTGGAATAGGCTTCCCATCCATGTGAAGCAGAGCCCTTCCCCACCTCTATTCAAGATTAACATGCACCAATAGATGAGAACTCGGAAAGTCACCCCTGGTCTCACACCTATGTCTCTGATGGACAGAGGCAGCAGTTAAATCATGCCCTACCTACCATACACCTCTTAAAATAACATGCAAGATAAAATAGCCAGCAGGATACATTTGGGTTGAATAGCTAGGCTTATAAAGGCCCCAGTGGTCATTAGCATATTATATAACTATGAATCTATATGCCACAGATATTAGTGACAGATTGTCAGTGTGGAACAGTGAAGAGCATTGACTTTTTAAGCCTCAAAATGAAGACTGTTCCTCATAATGAGGTATACATGAGATGTATGACTTGAAGAGATACAAATGAACAAAATAACTAGGTTGGAATTTTTCTTCCAGAAGCCAGCGGTATGGTGTTACAAGAGCTATACAGAAATTGTGTCATGCAATTAAATGTAATATAACAGCTGATTTACATACCCAAAATGCAAAGCTTTACAATTGCCTAAATTTGAATTTATTTTGAAATCAAGATGAGCAAAACAGTTTTCATACACAGAAGTTCTATTCTAGGTTTCTTACATTGATGTAGTAAAAACTACTTCACATCACCATACCCTTAATAAATTAAATTATAGTATGAAAGACCCTTGCAGAATTCTCTATCATTTAGCAATTAGGATATACTATTTAATGAAAACAAAATGCTTGTTTTTCAAATGATGTCAGTAGGGCTAGGTGTTCTTTTGTTATTTTTTAAGGGACAGCTATTCTTGAAAATAAACATAAGTAGGTCAAAAATGAAAAAGTAGGTGCCCTGAAACCTTGTAAGTCCACACCCCCCAAAAAAGTATGTTGCATACATTAATGCTTCTGATTTTTGTATGACTTGTGCCTTGTTAAGCTAAAGCTGCTGCAGCATTTATATATTCTTTAATTGTACTGCTTTATTCATTACACTAATTAATTAATAGGCCTGGGTTGTGTTAGGTAGTCAAATCATGTTGTGTTTTAGTGGTGTAAGGATATTGCATTTTAGAAATATATTTTTCCGTACCTTCTTTACAGTCGCCAGTGTTATTTGGAGTGATGATCAGAACCACCTGATCTTCAGCATCCATTATGTAGTCATTGTTGCATATTACTGGGATACCCTTCTCTACAGGATCAGATTGTAAAGAATTTCTGCCTTTGGTTAAAAACTATTACTTTGGCAAAGGCACAGAGGACTAAAACTCTGACTTCTTAATGAGCTGCTTCCTGTGGCAAGGGTGCAGAGTTTGAATCTTTCTACCTTCATTTACCTGCTGTGGGACATTGACTGACTTTCTTAACCAGACAGTGCTGTGGAGCAATCAGAAATCTGGGCTACGCTGCATTCCTGGTAACTATGAACCTGTTGTTGTTTGCTAGCCATTCTCTATTGCACAGCTGATTTAGTTCAGGAAATGGTATGGCAGTATCGCCTGCACACTATTTTTTAATGCAACACAGGCAATTTGTTATTCAAGGACAGCAGACACTGCATTTGTGGATGGAGCACTGAAATGCAAAGTCATTTGCTGGCAGCAACATCTGCATTAATAACAATTTTCTTTAATGTGGAATTATTCAGAGACTGTGCATTGTGTGTTATCAGGTTGTTAATATTTATTATGCTGTCATAAATATTCTTCTATTTAAACTGTGCCACACATGGTTGGATCGTATGGTATGATGATTGCCGTGATTTTAATTGCATGTAGTTCACCCAAAGCTAAAAATAAAGTACAGGTAATTTATTTCTTCATAAAATTAAGGAGTGTCAACAAAGTGACTAACTGCTGGTGAGGGTGGGGGCTCTCTGTGGATAATTATGCTCTTATCACCTGTTCATTTCTAAACTGTCTTTAATCTGGCTTTGTGGGATTAGTGTGTTTGTATGAATTAAGTGGAATACTTTGTCTAATGTGTGAAGTATGTGACTTCAGACATTATTATTAATTTTTTACACACATATCTGAGAAGGACATAGTCAACCATGTAGCTATAATTGCTGGATTTACGGATGTCTGTGGATTAAAATGACTGACCCTGCTGAGTTGAAGTTACTCATTAGCCTGTCTTGGCAGGGCTAGTGTGCAGTTGTGCAAAGCAAATTAGAATGCTTTACTGTGGGCATTTTTATCACAATAAAATCTGTAATGTGTACACAGCCAATAAAGTGGCTGTAATTGTTGAGTAAAGATATTGGCATATTCTAATGACAGCAGCTTGAGTGGCATTTTATTGTTTACATGTTCTGAAATGGATGCTTTTGCCATTATCAGTACATACATTTTGTTTCATTGCCTATGGGATAAATCTTCAAAATTACAAATTTAAATTGCACTGTACCAAATTTTGCTGTGTTAAACAAGAAATATAATTTAAAAATGTGAATAAAAAAACACATACATTTATGCATGATCCGAAAAATGTATGCTGGAGGGCATAATTTGAAAACAGCCCAGTACCCAATGTACACTTAACCCACTACTGGCCAAATACATTTTCAAAGAATGTGGGTTTCAAGGGAAGAGAAATTTATTGTTGCTCTTGCTAAGTCTGTTTTGAATGTGAGACTGTTTTATTCAGCAAATGGCCATCAGGATTTGTGCTCTAAAATTTGAAATAAAAGTTTTACATTAAATCCAAATCTTTGTAATCATTGCAAAAGTAAAGTGGAAATCAGTATGCACTCTGTCAGGTGTGAACAGTGTTTATAGTAATTGAGGAGGCACAGTCAAGTAATGGTACACTGGAATGGTTGGGGGGGGTGGGGCTTGGTCCATTACCCTGTCTAGAGCCCAGTTTGATGCTGAAACAAATCTGACCATGAGCAGTGTATTGCCTAGTTACAAACATATTACAGAAAAGAATAATGTTCCTTAAGTAATACAGGATTTACAATAGATGTAGATGGTGCAAAGCTGATTTTTTAAATGAAATAAAATCTTTTAAGTGTAGCCTTATTATAACCTGTCATTACAGCTGTATCAAGAGTAACACAATTTGCTTACTCGGCCAGTCCTGGGACCCTGTAAATTGCCGCTGTGTCAGCCTAAAAACAAAACAAAGTTTACAACAGTGGAAAACAGGTAAGGTGCCAGATCACAAAGACAATGTTTCTCTTTTGTCAGGGTCATTGTGTCATAGTATTTCTAATAAGTTTAAGTTCTTGACTGTTTCACTCTATGTATTTCAAACGTTATTACAATGTTAGTTCCTTCAATTAAAGAATGTTTACACAGTTACAGTTCATAGCATTTTTATAAAAACATGAATACCAGTGCTTTTTGCAAAGGCCTAGCTACAGCCTGGTAAAGGGGTCAGCTGTTCTAGGCACAAGGTTTTACAGGGGATGATCAGCAGTTGCCAGCTAGGCATTATTGCATTTGCAGTCAGGACAGAAACACCTCAACACTTCATGTATGGTACTTAGCTGTAGCATGCCACTTGTTACAAGTGATTTCCTACACTTAACAAAGGGGAGAACCTCTTTTTTGTTCCCAAATTCCAATAGGACTTAAGAGTCAGGGATGCCAGCTTGGAAAGTGCACAGGGTGCTACAATGGCTAGCGATGGTTCTTGCTTTGTATTTGGATGTGAGTGAAATGTCAAATGTTAAATGCCACAACATGCAGCTGTCCACTGATTCTGCTGCAAGTTGCTTAGAATTTAGCCTGCGTAATGTTAAAATGCTATCTGCATGAAATGGTCTGTCTAAGCTCTCTCCTCCCTGGCAGTGAGTCAGTTGATGACATGATGCTGAGACCATCTATCCTGCTGTGATATCTGCATGTAGCTCATCATTGCTTCTCAGTACTTTATTTAGTCTTTAAAAGCATCAGTTTACACACTAACATTCCATCACACTTGTTACGTAGCTTCACTAGACACTGTTTTGTACCCAGACTATTCTGTCATCGTTATTAAGATAAGACTGGGCAAGACTCTTGTCTTCACTTCAGTGCATGAATACAGTCAGTGCTAAAGCACTACCCCTGAGAGTATACCCCAACAACAATGGATTACTTCTGCAGTCCTGTTTTTTATTTTTTAACAAGAAACATCTTTATTAAATTATCATGTATGACATAGACCATGTTACATTTATGTAAATGACAATATATGTGAGAGATGCAACTATATAGCCAAACTGGAGGCTGAGCTCTCTCATCCCAGTACTGGCGCAGTCAGTCAGGAGGAGAAGGTAACCACACACTTCACAAATCCAGTCTCACATAGACCTATCGCAACAGCAAACCAAACACATAAACACACAAAAACATACTCGGAGGCTCTAAATAAAAACTGCCCAAGCAGCAGTGACCTCCAAAGCAGACATCCAAGCAACCGCTACCCCACAACAATACCCACGTATCACATAGTTCACAAAGTCAGTGTGCCACACAGTTACAGCCCTTAAGGCTAAACAACACACCTAATATACTTGTAATAGGTGACTGTATTGTCAGACATACTGATGTCCCACTCACCAGGCTGAACAAGGAAAAGGTCACTGTAAGCTGCCTGTAGGGTGCCAGGATCCACCACATAACACAAGCACTCAGGTCACTCCAAAGCAAGTACAAATATGACTCCGTCATTGTCTATGCTGGTGTGAATGACCTGAGACGTACCTCCCTGGACTACATGAAAAGAGACATAGAGGAGCTCTCTGATCATGTAGCCCAGGCCGGTATGACCCTGACCTTGAGTAGCATCTTACCCTCACCAAGAATGATGCCACAATATAAAGACAAAATGATCAATTTTAACAACTGGCTAAAGTATTGGTGTCATTCAAAGGGGATCCAGTGTCTGTCAGCCTGGGATGACATGCTCGACAAGCCACATTGCTTCGCTAGGGACAGCTTACACCTGTCACCCCTGGGCTTTCGAATACTGGCTTAGGCTCTTGCCACCCCCATAGTGCCTTTTTTAGGCAAGGCTCAAAAGACAAACCCACCTCCATAGACAACACAAGGAAAAAGAAACTAAGGGTAATGCTGCTCAACGCCAGAAGTCTAAACCTCAAGATGCATGCACTCGAGGCTCTCCTCAGTATGGAGAATATCGATATCTGTGCAGTAACAGAAACCTGGTTTAAGGCTCCCAAGAGCACCCAGCACTGCCAGGTTATACCTCATACCATGCTTTTCGGCCCCAAAACTCGGACCGAACCACAAAAGGAGGGGGAGTATCCATATTCATCAAAGATACCCACACCTCCAGGTTAGTGGCAATACACAAAGCATTGGAGACCATCCATGTGCAACTAACAGTGGGCAAAACTGCCTTTCAGTTTGTAGCCTGCTACAGGCCACCCTCCCAAACTCAGGAACCCCACTCAGCTTTCCTAAGAACACTGGAGAATATGAAGGTCTCTCCAAACACCATTATATTGGGTGACTTCAACTACCCAAACATAGACTGGGAGCACTGCTCAATCCCCAACACCCTCGCCCAATGGTTCCTAGAATTTATAAACTCAAATGCTATGGAACAACTGGTCACCACTCCCACAAGAGGGGAAAACATATTGGACCTGATCATCACCAACATGGGGACTCTATGTTCCATACCAGAGGTATACCCCTCATTGGTAAGATCTGACCATAAATTAATCTCACTGGACATCCATATCCTGTCCCCACCCCAGCCAAGGAAACCACAGTGAAGAACTTCTCAAAAGCAAACTTCACACTTTTCAAAACCGAGGTGGAATCCTTCAAAGCCCCCGGGCCAGTGGAAAATATGGCCCAAACCGCAGAATCCTTTACAAACGCATTCTATGGACACCTACAGGAATGCATGGATCGTACTATCCCAGATAAAACCAAAACTCACTCCTCCAAAGGCAGGAGACCTGTCTAGTGGACCCCAGCCATAAATAAGCTATACAACAGAAGGAGGAAGCTACTACATGATAGAGCAAAATCCCAAAAAGGGAAGGCATCTCTGATCAGTATTAGCAAAAAACTACTATCCCTCATAAAATCATCTAAGGCCAGCTTCGAAAGAAAAATTGCACAAGACGCTAAAGATAATTACAAGGCCTTCTTTAGTTATGTCAGGAACCTGGGTGGCAACTCCCAGATATGCTCTGAGTTAGTGCAAAATGACAAAAAATACACTGAACCCACAGACATTGCCAACATCCTGGCAGACAGGTTCAGTGCAAACTTCTCCCCCCCCTTCCCCCCCAAAAGAGCAAATTTCTATCCCAACAGAGTGTAGCCTCCCTGACATCACAGATGCACAGGTGAGAGCTGCCCTCTCCAAAGCAAAAAACACAGCATCAATGGGACCGGACGGTGTCCCGGGCTGTATCTTACATGAGCTCCAAGAAGAACTGAACCCTCACATAAAGTCACTGTTCAGTCTCAGCCTTACTACAGGATATGTACCCAAGGAATGGTGTACAGCAACAGTGGCCCCACTCCACAAAGGTGGTGCCACAACAGACCCCAGAAACTATCGCCCTATAATCCTGACTAGCCTGGTCTCCAAAGCTATGGCACGTATCATCATGGAACTCATAAACAAAGACATTGGGAACTTCCAAACACTGGATCCTACCCAATTCAGCTTTGTTAAGGGCAGATCTTGCCTCTTGAACCTGGTCGACTTCTTTAAAACAGTCACCAAGGCCATAGATGAAGGGAAGGTAGTCCACACAGCCTACCTGGACCTCGCAATAGTCTTCGACACAATACCCCACTCGGGCATCATAAATAAGCTCACCAGCTTAAATATCAACTCCTATATCACAAGATGGGTTGCAAACTGGCTAAGGGATAGAACCCACATGGTCAGAATTGCAGGTGCCATATCAGACTCTAAACCAGTTACAAGTGGTGTCCCACAAGGCTCAGTCCTGGGACCTCTCTTGTTCGGTATATATTTCTCTGAGGTACAGGCTAACATGGGAGGACTATGGCTGACCAAGTTCGCAGATGATTGCAAACTGGGTGCCATAATAGACTCGCCGACTGACACAAGCATCCTCCAAAAGGGTCTCACAGAGACGGATAACTGGTGCCAGAGCCATGGCCTAAAGCTAAATGCCAAAAAGTGCATAGTCATCCCCTTTGGGAGAAACAAAGTACCCACAAATTACCACATAGGTGGTAATCCATTAAGTACGGAAGAAGTAATTAGGGATTTGGGGACCCAAGTAGATAGCAATATCTCCTTTGACAATCACGTTGCCAAAGTGGTTAGAAAGGCCTTCTATATAGCCCACCTTATCACGAAAGAGTTCACATCTAGATCAAGAGAGGTCATTGTGCCCCTCTACTCATCACTCATCAGGCCCATAATTGAATACAATGCCCCATTTTGATGTACCTTACCCGACACCTGCAGCAACTGGAAAGACCCCAAAAGTACCTCACCAAGAGGATCAAGGGAGTCAAACAGATGCGCTATGCAATTAGGCTAAAGAAACTCCAGCTCTACTTAGTTGCTTATCGCCTACTCAGAGGCGATCTGACGTAAAAAGCCATGTCCAACCCAGAATTAATGGACATGCTCCACCTCAGGAAATCCAAATCCCTTAGAGCTACATGCTCCAGGGAATTAAACCTCAACACAGAAATAAATAGGACATGCTGGAGGGACAGATTCATATCCCAGAGGCTCCCCTCACTCTGGAACAAAATCCCAATCTATGTTAGGCAGAGTCCCTCAATGACCCTCTTCAAGAGAAATCTTGACGAGTGGATGGGAGATTGTAGGTTTACCCCTGGGATCTCTTCCGTGTCCCTACTAGACAGAGGCACAGTAAACTAACCTTAAAAGGGCTATCTTCTGTGACCTACTATACAGAGGCACAGTCAACTAATCTTAAAGGATGGCGAAAGCCAAACACACTCTGGCTAGGCTTATAAATGCCCTAGGGCAGATAGCCTAGTATCAACGTATGAACCTATGAACCTAATAAACTACAGCAACACAATCTCAGCTGCAAACATTATACATTCCAAACAGTGCAATACAATTGTAGCTGCAAACATTATACATCACGTATAACATATCCAGTCATCGTTAGTCAACCATTACATAGCTCATTCAGATCCTGCCTTCATTTAAACCTTGTTCCTCTTCTGCATGCATTAATCCCACACTTCCCATTTTTTCCTATGCAATTTGCTCCTGCCCTTTTTCTAAAGATCCTAGTTCCAGTTGTTTTAACTCTGTTCCCATTTTCACTACTTTGTTTTCATTTTCTAGTAATTACTTTTCTGGCAGCCATCATAATTAGACTCAGCAAGGCCTGTTATGTCTAGGCTATTCCAAGTTTGTATCATAACTCAAAAAAAAATATTTCCCTAGTCACTCCAACTTGCTCACCCTGCATCTCTGACAGAGCAATCTGCAGGGAATCGTTAAAGTCTACCAACTCGTTACACTCCCAGAAAATATGTTCCCAGTTATCACTTTATGCCCCATCACACCTGCAACATTTGCTGTCTACCTGAAGAGAAATTCTTTGAAGTCTGCTAGGGGTACAAAAATACCTATGTAAGCATTTCCAGGCAAAGATCTGAAATCTTCTAGATGTTGCTGCATATTTGGGAGACATGCATATATCCCCATTGTTTCTTTGTAAATTGCTTATTTAATCTCTCTTCCCAGTCCTTCCTAACCTCCTCTGATTGATTCTTATAGTTATCATGCAGTATATTTTATATGCTCTACTAATTATTCATTTCATAATGACAACTTCTGTTCTAGAATTTACTAAAAACTCTACCAGTGCTGGTCTTTTGTTTAGGACCCCCCCCCTCTATTTCTTTCTCATTGCCTAAACTCTAATAAATCCTTAATATGGAACGCAATCTTTAGCCTGCAATACAAACAGATTCTTGGCATCTTCCCATTCTATTACCTCTCTAGTTATTTGCTCCCAATGTCTTGGTTTCTATGTCACTTTTCTCCAATACATTCCCACCCCTCTTGCCTACTGTCTGTATCCCTAATTGCAGTCATCCCTATTGACAGAATCTCCTTTCTCCATTCCCATGTTGGCTTACTTCTTGAAGACCTTCTGCTACTTTATGAATATAATATTCTCTATGATTATTGTTCTTCTTTTTAAAGGTCTGCATCCAAAATCCCAGTTTCTCCCTGTTACTTGAGCTTCCACCCCTGTTTCATCATCTCTTTCTATTTTGAATTATAGTTTTCTGCTTATGCTATACTTCTGCTTTCCTGTTGTCATTTATTTATTTATTTATTTATTTATTTATTTATTTATTTATTTATTTATTTATTTATTTTATTTTATTGGTTTAACAGTTGTTAACCAGGATAGTCCAATGTGGCAAAAAGATCATTTTCAAAGAAGGCCTGGGGAGTAAAGCTCCTTACGTGAAAAATAATATACAATGTACAATAAGGACATAAAAATAAAGAACACAATTGATACTAACATCAGGTAATTGAGTGAAATACAAAAGATTAATAAACATACAAAATAATACATATTTAGATAAAACATTTGTGCAAGCAAAGTAGAGTGAGTGAGAAGAATAGTTAAGTTAGTAGGAGGAAATGTAGTAAGCAAACTATAAAAGTCCAGTGAGTGGGGAAAAATTGAAGAGATGTAAGGTACAGTGTAGGACAGTAGTGAGATATAGATTAAGTTAGGAACATAGGAAGTATTGACACGGTGTGAAGCAGGAAAAATTATGGCAATGAGGGAACAGAATATCAGCAGTATAAGAGGGGAGTAGCTAGGAAATAAAATATATATAGCAAGGTTAGTAGAGATTAAATGCAAGATGGTACTGAGATATATATTAAGTAGGAGTGACAGCTGAGATTGGTGACATGGTGAAAAGAAGAGGAGGCAGGAGCTGGAAAAGAGGTGGCGAGTGAAGAGAAAAAGAAGAGGTATGAGATAAGTACAACTGTACTAGAGGGGAGATGAAAACAGAATAGCGGTGAGGCTAGGCAGGGTTGAGACAGAAACAGAGCCAGCTGTTATGGAAACATTCTCTTACTGATTTTTTTCAGTTTGTGACTATTTGGAATCAACCTGATGGCTATGGGAATTTTGTTTCCAGCTAAGGCCACAGTGCTATTGTATAGGCAATGGCCTATGGATCTTTTAATTTAATGCAAGATATGTCATGTTTTGTTCTTTTACTGTTAACCTTGTCAGTCACCTGCTGTTGGTGTACCTACAGAGTCAGGGCAGATATGTTTCAGTAAGACTTATGTCCTGAATCAGACATTTATAGGAGGACTGCTAATAAAATGTAGCTGTGTGAGCACTATATAAGCTTTGCTGTCAATCATATTTAGGATGTGGTTCTGGACTAACAGCAACTCTTGGTGGGAAGAAGCATTTTGGGAAGGGGATCTTCTTCTTATCACCTTGGGTACCCACAGCGTGTGATGTTTCACAACCAATACAAAGGAAGAGTAGAAGAAGCACTGATACTTTGAAATTTTAGTCCCTCAGACTATAATGCAGAACAGTCTGAAAACAATAGAAATCAAAGGGAGAATATCTGTGTATCTATTACCTTCATTATGATATGTGTCATACCATGCCAGTAATACATTTTTTCTCTAAGTTATATTCTTTATTTTCTTTTATTGACCAGGTTAGACCTAACAGGTTATAGTCCATTTCCAAGGGGAAACCCTTAAGAGGTTATACAGACTGAATAAAATGTAGTCAAAATACTGAAAACATTTTGGTTTTAAAATGTTACAATGATTTAAAGTTGTACACAGCTATAACTATATCAAGTATTATTGTATAAGAAGGGATGCATGCAATGGAGAAGTGTGAGACTGAGTGAAATGTTTGTTTTAATAAAAGCCTCTAGTCTTTTTGAAATTCAGTAGGCTCTTTAGCATCCACCTAATCTACAGGACCTAAGTCAACTTCTTAGCCAAAGGATAAGCTGCCAGTATTTCTCTGGATCAATAGCCTATTAACCTATGAACCCATGACGGCACTTGAGGCATACAATACTCCCTACCTCCCAGTGGTACACTGGGGGGTCAGCACTGGAACAGGAATTCCACAATCTGGTGTGGGGCATAACCCCAGCTGTCTGTTCTTTCCAGCTTCAAAGGTGAGTGAGCTAAAAGTTTATGGCATTTTAGCTCCACACTCCCCATTGTGTGTGGGGGAGGGGACGAAGTGAACTAGTTTTTAAAGAAGGTATGGGTCATATCTGACAGCCTCATTTTCATTAAATTGTATTGGCTCTTTGTAATCCAGTTCATTTTTCAACATCATTATTAGACAATGGTTATTTACCAAAACATAGTCCAATTTAGAACCTGGCTAGTCCACAAAGGCAGATCAATTTCAAATGCCAGAGACTGAAATGTGCCAAAAACATCTTCAACCTGTAATTAAATTAGACTTTTCCCTACAGAGTAGTTAACGTGGATGCACAAGGAATTATCCTCATTTTTTTTTTAATTTCTCAGAGACTAAGATTAGACAGAGAATGCAGGACTATTCCTCAGTGCTCATCAAGGACAAAAAAAACTTTAATCAAGGAGAATCTGGTAACAAAAGGTTTATGAATATTGAAAATCATTTTTCTTTATACTGACCAGTGTTATGTTGCATGCCTAACTCATTACATGGAACTGATGATGTCCTTCCATTTCACTGTTGCAGTATTCATGGCAATTGGGGTACTCATTACAACAGGGATCACCAGTCAAGGGTGCCCCAACATCCAGCAAGTATATCAAAGCCTTTAGGTTGTTTTAAGGTATGCTGTATTTCACACATATGCTCCTAGTGTAGTGTAGGGAATAAAGGTGACATCTGGATGTACCATCCTTAGAATTTCTTTAATGCTAGTCCAGATGCCATCTTTTGATAGTCAGTCTGAATGCCCATTCTCTTGCTGATTTACCAAACCTTTAGAGATAAGTGCCCCATTGAGGTTTTTGTTGTCTTATTTTTCTTTTGCTATATTGTTGCTTGTGGGGTTTCATGTTATCCAAGAAGGGTAAATGTCAGTGTGGGAGACAGTTTCCCCATAAAGACCATCACAAATAGTGTCTGTTTTGCCTTGGCGGTTTGCACGACTTTATATCCTGTTCTATCTATCAGGCCTTTGTTCCCAAAACCCTTCATAGCAGGCTTTCTTCTTTGGTGCTTTATCTTGAAAATCAATGTCTTAAGCTTCTTGCTAAAGACACAATGGATGGAACTTCCCTCTCTGAGGAACTGCTGTCTGGGAAGAAGAAGGTCAAGAAACCTAGGCAGGAATCTTCTAATGTTCAACCTCCACTGAACATCTCTCCTAAGGTGAGTGATCACTCAGAGGTTCACCCGGCTTCATTGTTGGATTTTTCTGCCATGACCAGGTTGGAGGCAGATGGGGATCCACCTTAGGGACATCTGCTTTGGATATTTAGGGGAAATCATTGCTGATCATCTCCGTGGGGCCTAGGATGTTCCCAAATTTTAGTCAGAGAAGAAGTCCCTACTACAATTATTGAATGCTGTCTGGGGCCAGAGCCTTCCAAACTTTTAAGACAGACATCCCCTTAAAGAAAAAGCAGAAGACTAAACTCCTGCAGATGCATTCTGCCAGACCTTCTGGTTTTGGCTGCTTTGTTAGATTCCTTGTCTAATACCTCTAAGGCTCCAGATTCTCAGCCCCCTGCTCTCAAAAAACTGACAGGTTCTATAGGGTGTCTGAGGACTGTAAGTTCTTATACGAGTGTCCTTTTTCTGACCTCTCAGTGGTGTCAGTAGTTTCTGGCAAACCTTCTCAATTGCTTCCTCCTCCTAAGGTCTATACCTCTGCACAATTGACTTTTAGGCCTGTTAATTATCAGACCCATATGTCCAGAAACTTGTTGGCTCTGCTTTTCAAGGCCTGTCAGGTGATTTCAGATCTTGCAGACTCTGAAGGTAAAGTTTCTGCCCTTTCCCTTTAGGGACTTCCTCCCAGTTGGCTCATCATTCCATTAAATGTAGTTATGATGCAGCAGATGCTTCCTTCCTCTAGGACTGCTGCTGTTTGGTCAGTGATGAGGACGTATTCTTGGCTTCAGCTTCAACCTTTGCCTGTTGATATTAAGGTTAAGTTGATGGATGCCCCTCTAGATAATAAACAATTGTTTGACGAGGCTGCAGGATAATGCTTTACAAGAACTTAAACATGTGTTAGTTTCTCCTGTGCCTAATTTTCATAGAAACTACACCAATAAGCCAGCCTTTGTTCGCAGGCAATCTCGCCCTCCTTCTAAGGGTAAAAATGGTAGCAAGCAGACTCCTGCTGGGAAGGCTACTCTAACTTCTGTGCATCAGAAGTCTCCTTTTCCTGGTGTTGTCTGACTATCCTTTTCTTCCCAACCACTTTCCCCTTTCTCTTTACCTATCTCTCTCTCTTCCTGTTTTGCTAAAGATTACTCAGGATTCATAGGATCTTTCCATTATCCGCCAGGGGTATTTCATGATCTGGAAATCTCTTCCCCCTTTTTATGGGAATTCCTCAGCCCCCTCAGGAACAGCTATCCTTCTTTCTAGGGGTGCTTTGAGATCTTTCGACTCAGGATAGTATTCAAGAGGTACCAGTGGGAGGGAGTGTTACTCCAGGATGTTTCTAGTGCCCAGGAAAGAGGGTGCCTGGAGACCAATTCTAGACCTCTGTCATCTAAACACTTTTCTGAAGGTGTCCTCTTTTCACATGTTGTCCCTTCAGACTTTGTTCCCTCATTTGCTTTCTCAGGCTTATCTGATGTCTCTGGATCTCAAGGATGTTTATCTCTATATCTCTATTCATACCATTTTCAGGAAGTTTTTATGTTTCTCTGTTGCTTCCTGGCATTTTCAGTTCTCTGCTTTGCCCTTTGGTCTTTCTACTGCCCCAAGGATTATTCACTAAATGCCTCACTCCTGTGGTTGCTTTTTGCAAGCTTCAGGGAATCCAAGTCTTTCCTTACTTTGATGACCTCCTGTTTCAGGCATCCACTCCAGAGGTCTTGTTGCAAAATCTTCATTTTACCATTTTCCTTCAAAGCCTTGGATTCACAATAAACTTCAAAAAGTCTTTTCTAAGTCCTTCTCAGAACCATGTTTTTCCGGGGTACAGGATCCAAGCTTTACCTATGCTGGCATCCTCACTTCCTCCCAAGGCCATAACACTCATTTCCTTTTTTTAAACTCTTTTTCCTCTGGCCACTTTAACAACCAGGGAATTTCTAAGAGCTGTGGGGTTCATGACCTCCACCATCCCTAAGTGCCACCTGGCCAAACTCCACATGAGAAAGTTTGGCTTCAACATGCACATCCCCTCAAATTCATAGTTCCTCTTCTGTCTTGTCTCAAGAAAGAGCTTCAGTGGTGGATTCAGCAGTTGTCTGTAAATCTAGGGCTCCCTTTTTATCCCTCTCTTCCCTCTCAAGAGACATTCACAGACACTTAAGATGTGAGATGGGGAGTGACATTTGGCTTCCTAAAAGTGCAGGGTGTTTGGTCGTCTCTTCAACAGAAAGAGCACGTAAGTGTCAAAGAGATGAAAGCTCTTCTGCTGGCTTTTCAGGCTTTTCATCTTCTCTTGTCCCTGGAACCTATCAAGGTATTTGCAGACAATACCACAGTGATGTGGTATGTAAACAAATAGTGAGGGGCAACATTTTATCTTCTTTGCCAGCTGGCACTCCTGGTGTGGGAACTTGCAATCCAGTATCAAGTGACTCTTCAGGCAGTTTACATTCCCTCAGGTCAAAATATTGTAGCAGAAACTCTGACCAGGTCCTTAACTCAGTTTCATGAATGGATAGTTCACAGAGATGTGTTTCTGGACATTGTCCACCAGTGGGGTACTCCTCAACTAGATCTTTTTGCCTCCCCTCTGAACAAACAACTTCCTGTTTTTTGTGACAGAGTCCCAGGTCCACTGGTTTGGAAGGCGGGTGCCCTATTTATTTCTTGGAAGGGGATGGAGAGGTTTCTTTATGCTTTCACTTCCCCTCATTCCAAACGCCTATTCAAAATTCAACAGGACGCTCCCAAAATTCTGTTAGTGATTCCCTTTTAGCTGAGACAGCATTGGTTCCCTCTTATTCTGCATTTTGCTAAGGGCAGTCATCACAAGTTACCTCACAGGGTGGACCTACTCACACATGACAAAGGATCTCTCATCCATCCCCACCTGTCCACTCTTCAACTGACACTGTGGGTGATAGGATTTTGACTCCACATAGACACCTTTTTTGAGGATGTGCTCGGGTCCTACAGGAGGCCAGGAAACCCACTACGAGGAAATCTTACTTATCCAAATGGAAGAGGTTTTCTGTTAGGTGTCTTTCTCATAACCTGGATCAGATGTTACTTTGGGTCTCTCTTATCTGTGTGAATTGCTCAATGCTGGATTGGCTTATTCTTCTGTCAAGGCCCACTTATCAGCTGTCTCTCCTTTTATCTCCTCATTTAGCTTCTAGATTTGAAGAGAAACAATTCTTTAAAGGCGCCCTTCATATTAGGCCTCCCAGGAAGCCTTTTCCTCCTCCCTGGGATCTTAATTTTGTTTTTGAAAAATTGACTTAGGCTCATTTTGAGCCTGTAGCTTCAACTTCCTTGCAACATTGCTTTTGAAAGACTTTGTTAGCTCTTACTTCTGTCAGATGGGTGTCTGAGCTAGCCCTTATGGCTTGTCCTCCTTTTTTGGTGTTTCATAAGGACACAGTGTCTTTGTGTACTAATCCTTCTTTTATGCTCAAGGTGGTGAATGAGTTGTCCCTTAATCAGTCTGTTCATTTACCCACTTTTTTACCTTCTCCACAGTCTGCCAGTGAGAAGGTGCTATGTTGGATGTGCATAGACAACTCGGATTTTATTTGAATAAGACTAAGACATTTCATAAATCTGATCAGCTCTTTGTTTCCATTCATCCTAGGTCCTAAGAATTGGCTTTGTCCAAGCAAACTATTTCTTTTTACATTTCTAAAGCCATCTCTTTTTGTTATTCCTTTCATAGTAAGAGCCTTCCTTCTTCTGTTAAGGCTCATTCTACTAGTGCCATGGCTTCTTCTGGTGCTTTTTTCAAGAGTTTGGATACTAACTCTATTCTTGAGGCAGCTACCTGGACTTCTGTATATACATTTACCAAGCACTACAAGTTGGATAGAATTTCCAGAGCTAGATCTGGTTTTGCTAAAGCCATCTTTCATGGCTTCCTAGAGGGCTCTGCTGGTCCTTCCTCCTCCCCCCTGTCTTCTTCCTCAGCTTTGGCACTCTCTCTGTTGTAATGAATACTGCAACAGTAAAATGGAAGGATGTAGTACAGCTGTTTAAAATCTTACCATAATGGTCAATGTCTTTCTCTTCACTGTTGCAGTATTCACTCCATAATGGTCGATGTCTTTCTCTTCACTGTTGCAGTATTCACTCCATAATGGTCGATGTCTTTCTCTTCACTGTTGCAGTATTCACTCCATAATGGTCGATGTCTTTCTCTTCACTGTTGCAGTATTCACTCCTTCCCTCCACCCCCTGGTCCATTTTTCTTCTGCATGTTTTGATTATCTATCTTTTCCTTGGACTGGTGTTCCAACTGGGCTCTAAATTCTGAGGAGGGTACATCGGATGTCACCTTTATGCTCTATGCTATGCGAGCAGCATACATGTGGCATAAGGAGTACCTTAAAGCAACCTAAAGGCTTTGCTATGCTGGCCAGATGTTGGGCCGCCCTTGGTGGAGGATCCCTATTATAATGAATACCCCAATTGTAATGAATATTGCAACAGTGAAGAGAAGGGCATCTACCATTATGGTAAAATTTTACACAACTGTACTTTATTTTCTGACTTTTTACTGCAATACAGCAATTCCATTTTTATTGATAAATGCATACTCAATAATTAAAATTATTACATTATTTTAATACAATAATAAATTCTATTATTATACAAAATTCAAACTGGTGCACATTAGCACTTAATTTTTAGCTTGACTGGAAAGAGGTAGATTAATAGATGATAAGAGAAAACATTATACTCCAGCCTAATTGTTCTGTCAGTATTTACATCTCGACATAAAAATGTCTTAAATCAGAATACTTACATAAAATGTTCAATGTAAAAGAAACATAAGTAATAAGAGTATACACCCATTTAATACTCCTAAGTTTTTTTCATAACCAAAGCTTATTTTTTCCACAGTATTCCATCTTTCTCAGTTTGTACTATACAATAATTTATCATATCTAGCTTTCCACATTTGCCATACACATAAGAATATATCAATCACACCCACTTCCTTTACTTTTGTTCAATTATACAATCATATTTCTAATAATGTTTTTTAACTTAATTTCTTCTACGCCTTCCTTTTTCATAAACCTTCCACTACTTCCAAAACATCACTGGTCTAATACAATAAGAAAACGTTCAGCCATTTCTTCTTCTTCACATATGTACAACTGCCTTTCTGTTTGTTGTTTATTCAGTGCAGAACCATTGACAGGAAACATAATCAAAATAATATAGCACAGAAACTCCTTCCATTCCTGTACTCTTCCAAACCTCCCTTCTTTTTGGTATTGTTCTTTTTTCCCTTCTACAAATTCAGCTATGATTCAACATAAAAAAATATTTTTCCATAATCTGGTCCTACCATTGATACTTTTTCCTCTGGTATGCTGTCAATCTCATTTGTCCATAACAAGCAAGTCCTATAATCAGAGTCATAATTGGCAAAATGGCTTGCTACAAATTTAGCACATATGAGGCACTAGCACTCTGAAAAGGACATTTCTTCTGCTACAACAGAAAAAAAGAATGCTGGCACTGCACTTCTTAATAGCCCCTAACATCTTGTACTTGGGTAGCTTCACCCAACCATTGCTACACTTCTGCCAGTAATATTCAGTAATTCCTCTTTTATTTCAAATCCTTCTTTTTCTTCTTCCTACCATATATAAAAAATATTGTACTTCACCAACAAAAACTATCCCAACAAACTCCTTTTTTCCTTTTTTTACCCTTTTCAATACCCAGCAAAGCTATATCACTGGATTTGCCAGACTCATACCTCCTTTTTCTTTTTTATTATAAACTATTATATTTTTATAAGATTTAACCTTGTATCCCAGACCACAGTGAAATCCATTTCTAACAGTTCTCTCCGGCTACTGGTACCATGTACAACCCACCTAAATGAGCCAAATTTCTTCACACCACTGAATTTAATGTCTTTTTCTAAAACATTAACTTAAATGATTTTCACATTTGTTCAGTCTGTCTTATTCACCTTCATTTTTTCCCACTGCTTCTCTGTCATGTAAATACCTACAAACTGTACTCCTAACACTTCCCACATATCTCATAAAATAACCCCTTCCAATTTTTTTTGCAATATCCTTATACTCTATACATTTTCCTTCCTCAAAGCAAGTACTAAGTATAAAAGTCTTTTAACCACCTCTTTTACCTATACCTTCATTTTTACCAGTATTACTAAATTCTCTGCATAACTCATTGAAACCAATTCAACTTGCTCCTTACATACAACCCCATCTTCTTTCATCCCTTTATTAACCTGCCCTATCACTTCACTAAACATTAGCATAAACAATATCCCATTCATGAGAAATACTTTTCATACACCTATCGGCATTTTCACTTTTTTATTTATTAAGCTGTGAAGTAACATGTACACCTATTTATTATTATATACTATGTATAAAAACATCACAACCTTATCCTGTACACTATATGCTTTTAGAATTTGTCACATCTGTTCACGTTGCATAATACCAACAGGTTTCTGTAGATCACGCATCAGAACTTTTATTTCCAACTCTTTCCCACATTACACTGTTTTCTTAACCATTAACAACTGTCTAACATCTATAATTGTAATATCATATTTACCTTCCCATAACACGTTCCACTCTCACCTCAGAGCAATAACTTCAGAGTTTTATTATTAATGTCACATACTATTGTCCACCAATTTTTCAAAAACGTTTTCACCTTATTGCCAAAGAAAAAGGAATAATGCCACTAAAATCTCCCTACCTTCCATCCATTTCCTAACCCTTCATTCACTATTTCCAAGGTATTTTTTCCTCTTCCTCTCCCATTCTCCTTATAGAAATCATATTCGAACCATCTTCCCTAGATGCAGTCTGTTCATTTCCTTGTTTTATTATTGCCCCAAGCTTCTCCATTATCACCTTTCTAACACTTACCTTTGCAACTTTATTTTCTCCATTTTCCATTCTGTGTTCCCTTCTGTTTTCTTGCTGTATATTTCTTCCATGTATTGAGTTACACACCTTATCATTCCCTCCAGATTTCGAAGAACTTCTTCATTTGTATTTTTATCTCCTTCGTACCAGTTTATTCCATCTTAAACTTTCCTTCCTAAAAATGTACCACTTCTTTTCTCCCTTGTACCAAGGTGTCAGCCTACTTAACATCTTTTTCATTCTATTTATTTCATTTTCCTGTTTTAAGTACTCACTATCATTCATTTCCAGAGGTCTTTCAATCTGTCCTACTTTCTTTGCCATTGTGTCATTCCCTTTCCTGTTACCTGTATAATGCTTATAATGACCCTTATAAGCCTTTCACTATTCTGTCCCACTTCTATCAAAAAGGTTTTATATTCCTTAAAAAACTATAACCTTTTTCTGCACAAAATCCCTAAGGAACAACACACTCCAGTACACCATTCCCCTCCATAATTACCATGTTTTTTTTCATTAGACTTTACCCATGTTGATCTACAGTGTGGAAAAATAGCAACCTTTTGCATTTCCTCAGTAAGGTCTTCACATCTTCTGAAAATAACACAACAATAATTTTTGTTCGCATATTCCCTCGTTTATAACTAAATCATCTTTCTTTTCCAACCCTTAAGCCTAGATAATGTAATGCTTCTGTGTACTTCTTAGCATCCACAGTTACCTTTTTTAACTTGCACGGACATGGTAGCTGTAATCCTTTAAAATTATGACCTCCAGTTTTGGTAAAACATATTTTTTATCCTTCTACATGCATAAATAACTATTAATATTTATACATTTGTTACTTATTTTCTTTGTGGAATACCTACTGTAACATCTACTTTTACGTCCGCATTATTCATCATAATACAAATTCCAGAAAATTTCTCTTTTTTCATGCTCCGTGTCACCCCTCCCCCACCTCATAACTGGTGCAACTATGTTCATTCTTATTCATATATAAACTTCATATCTAGCAGACAAATGATGCTTTAGTTGACACGTGTCCAACACTTAAGCAACGGAAAGCACATATCTTTACTTTGATACTGTTTACATTTACTGATAGAAAGGGTTTTTTCCTTTCATTCAGTTTGCATCCTCCTTCACCCTTCATTTTCTGCACCGTACCTATCCCCTATGGAGCTCTTCCTACTAGGCCTCTCTTTGCCTTCTTCTCTTCATGTGCAGTTTCTTCCCCTTCATTTTCTTTCCATACTATATTATTCCTCTCTATTTTCTATAATAATTTTCCAGTTATTTAAGAAAGCACCCTTGTATTTCATTTCTTTCCCCTCTTCTTTTCAGTACATACAATATTAGCGAACATATTTCCTCTTCATCTAACATGTTCTCATTTTGAGACACATTATGTAACTTGTACTTCATTTTGCACATCACTTTGTTATTCCCCTTTCCCATTTTCCCCACATTCATATATAAAAGACCCTTTTTCATACAATTATTGCAGATCATTTTACAGTTTTAACAGGTTGTCCCATTTCCTCATGCTCATACATCTTCTCTCATCACAAACAACTTTCAAGTATGCATCACTTCCACAAAAGAAAAACGTCTGTAATGGCAAAAATATATAATGGACCCCTGTTTTGCCAGTCATAATGAAGACAGATTGAATGGGTTGTACTTGATTATTAACACATTTTCACAAAAACTCCAACTCCCAAGCCTCAGTCAAAAGCAGTCATTTACCCATGTTAACAGTCTCAAGACTGGCACAGTATCCACTTAAAAACATCTATTTCATATTCTGTCACTTCATTAATTCTGAATAGTTATATCAGAATTCTTTTAGTTTACATAGTCACACTTGGTAGCGTTGTCGCCTCACAGTAAGATGCTGTCTGGTTCGATTCTCAGCTAGAGCGTCTTCTGGGTGGAGACATACGTGAATGGGCGTACCTTCGTTGAAGGTTGTGCGTCAGGGCTGGTAACTCGGCACGTAAAAATCAACTACCAATCATTAGCGGACCAGAGTTCCACTGTGGTGACCCCTAACCAGGAAAAGCCAAAAGACACCACCACATAGTCACACTTACAGGGGTATTCATTCCATGGAAAGCTTTCATTTTTCTTTTCATTTAGATATAAAAATATCCAGCAGCTAGAAGGATTCAAAAGTTATCATGCAGAACTGCTCCATCAAGTGAATGAGGGAATGTACAATTTGAGCCCAAAACCCAAGGTCTCAACCATCTTAACCCAATTAAATATCAGTTACGCTGTGTTTTTTCATTTTGATTTATTTATGGATTTATTAACTGAGTTAATACACTGATCAATACAGAACATTTTCAGGTTCAGCCAAGGTGTATATCATACACAAAACAAAGAGAAGTAGTGAAGAATGTATGCATAAGATTAATTAGCAAAATAGAGAGGCACATCAATGATAGGTAATAAAAGATTAATTGTTATAACAGTGTTACAAATAATTGAGAACTTTTGCATGCCATTTGGTTGAACATTATTACCATTTGTAGGAAGGATGCAGCACTGTGAAGATCTGCGGTGGTACACTGGTAGCATTGTTATCTCACAGCAAGAGGTTCTCCTGTTTCATTCTTGGCTGGAGTGCCTTCTGTGTGGAGTCTGCATGTCCTCCCCACAGTCGAGTGGCTTCCGAAAGACATGCGTGAATGGGCGCGCCTTCGCTGAAGGGTGGCCATCGGGCTGGCAACACGGCACCATAAAAATAGACTGCCAATCATTAGCAGACTGGATTTCCGCTGTGGCGACCCCTAACCAGGAAAAGCCAAAAAGACAAACAACAACATGCAGCACTGTGAAGATGTTAGGTTAGCAGTAAGAGTAACTTGACTTTTTATTTGTGCATGGAAGGAGCGTTAGAGATATGTGATCTTACCTTTCTTATAGCATATACATTTTGCTTGACTGAAGTAGAAGGCCTTGAGTTGTTTCCTAAACTTAGGGAAGGAAAATTTGTCCATTGCTTGCAAGAGTATTGATTGCCATTTTTTTGGGGGGTAGGACAGCTTAAGGACAGATATAACTGTTCATCTAAGAATGTTGTGTACATGGCGGTATGTCAAGCATGTTCTGCATTTTATATTGGAAGGACAGAAAGATGCCTGAAACAGCGCATCTATGAGCATTTGTACAACATTAGGAAGCTGAATTTGAATAATGCCTTGGCTAGGCATGTAGATCAGTTTCCGTCACATGCATTTCTATTTTTTGTCATTGATCAAGTGTTGGATAAGTATAATAGAGGTGGTCCTATAGCCCTGAAATTAGATGAAAGGGAACTGATTTGGCAATTGAAGTTTAATGCACATTCCCTTCCTGGGCTGAATGATAATGTATCTATAAAATGTATGTTAAAATTGAAATCCTGTTTTAGATGATTATTAATTCAATTTATGGATGTATTTTAGCTTGCTGTATACACTTTGATGTTTATGTACTGATTTTTATATAGCATGAACAATTTTGTGTGCATGTTCCTTTAAGGACAATTTGAGTATGTAATTAATTGATTAATTGGTCTTTTTGGAGGTATATTTAAATGACTTGTGGTTTTTAGCTGTTGTCTGATGAAGTTTGCTTATGAAGTAAGTGAAAGCGCTAACTATAATTCCTGCTGGCTTGGTGTGTTTCTTTGTTTTTTTGTTTTTAATTAGTTTGTGTTCTTCTTTGGCTTATTAGTTTGTTTTTATGGCCAGCGACACGCACCTTGGCTCGCAGCTGTTATTCTCTAATGAGAATGTGGACAATGTACCTGATTCCAACCCTATCGGGAATCTTACTTTACTTATTCAGAATTTAACTCAGCAAGTTAACATCCTGGCAGATCAGATTTCTGGACGTCAAAGCAGTGGTATGGAAGTTTTTCCCTCTACTTCCAGTCTTTCAGGATTCCATGATCGGAGGTCCGCTGCATTAAATTCAAATTTACCTGCCGGTGGAGGCCTGGCTCTGAATCTTGGATCAGTGAGTGTTCAGCATAACACCGGGCAGGTTACAAATATGCTGCAGGGGCCGTCGCAGGCTAATGTGCTTATACCTTCTCTATATGACTGGTTGAAGGAACCTACCCTTCCTAGGTTGGATATTGCGGGACCTGCAGGTAACAGGCTTGCTGCTGAATCTGCTCCTGCTAATATTGTTAATAATTTGAGAACTTTTGATCAAAAATTATTTAAATTTAATAAACTGCAGTTGGAGATATTATATTTGAATGAATGTTTACACCACCAACAAATCCCAAGGGGTTTAAGGCAGTGGCGGTTTCCAACTGGGCTAATTATGGATTCGCCTCTTCATGTAGATTTATTCAAGCTGTTTGATAAACAGGGCTGTGAATTTATCCAGTTGTTGATTAAGGATTATTCAGCACAAGTGGAATCTTTAAAGCCGGAACTCACTCGGCTTGATACTGACATTCAGTCTGACAAGGACTTTGACAGATACAAATTTGATTACTGTCATATTTTTTCCAGTATTGACAGTTCACTTTGCAAATTGAATGAGACTAAAATTAAAAAACTAGCAAGGGATGCATGAGATTATGGTAATGGGGTTGCATATCCTTCCCCACCTGGTGTGATTAATTATTCAGCTTCTTCTCTTCCGGAACTGGATCCACTAGCCCAGGGGAATGTAACTAGTGAGAGCAGTGAACAGGCTAGTGGGGCTCCTTCTAATTTCACTTTGAATTCCCCTGTTAGATGGAGCAAATGGATCCAGAACAGGCAGGTTCAAAATAGACAAGTGCAGCAAGTTCGTGAAGCTCGCCCTCAGCAGCCTGTCATTCAACAGGATTTTCGGATGAACAATGTGAACAACCAGGCTTAGCAACAAGGTGGTGTGTCTCAGAAGCAGTGGAAGAAGAGATCAAACAAACAGGGGAGGAGGTAACTTTTTTGCCTTCCCTTGAAAGTTGTCATACTTGGACAGTTAATAGGAAACCGGTCAGTATTGTTTGTAATCAATATGGGGACTTTAAAATCTATAATTACACTGATTTTATGCCTACCAAAGTGCTGGTTGAATTGCTGGCCCATGGATTGACTTTTGTACGCTCGGCTCGGGTGGATCTGGCTAGAACTTTAATATATTTGAAAATATTTATACGCAAGTTGAATCTAAATGTATTGTTTGGTAACAACAGTAATTTGACCAGTGAGTTTAGAGTTGCAAGTGTATTTAATCGTCCTCTTAATAATACTATCCAGATATTTGAGAGAGTTTGTGAAATATGATATACGGTGCCTGTTAACTAATTATAAACCTAACCCTTCTTTGTATAACACCACAGTTAGTGAAAAGGATGTCCTTTCTTTGTTAAGAACTAAGGGTATTTGGGTTTTAAAACCTGATATGGGGGTGGCCTTATATTTATGACCTTGGATGATTATAACACTCGCATGAAGAAATTACTAGCGTGTGAGGCTTATGACAAAGTGTCCAGGAATGAGATGAATGGGGCTTGTCAATGGTTTCAAGGGTTTATTAGGGACTTATTTATAGAAGCTTCTATAGATATTGATTTATTGAATTACTTGTCTGTTTCTACTCCCATTACTCCTGTGATATTTGCACTGCCAAAAATACATAAGGATATGGAAAATCCTCCTATTCGTCCCATTGTGGATGGTAAGCAGTCCTTTACATTTGGATGTGCGAAGTATTTGGATACCATGTTAAAGAAACTTCTGGAAGGGGAACAGCATATTTGTCATGATTCCCGGGCATTTCTTTCAGCTATGAACAGCATGAAATTTCAAGCTGATTATGACTTCTTGACAGTTGATGTCAAGGAATTATATACGGCCATACCTCAGAAAACTAGTTTAGTTTGGGTTAGGGATTTCCTTACTAGCAAAGGTGTGGATGGTAGGGAAATTGAGACATTGGTGTACATTTTGGAATTAGTCCTGATAAATAATTATTTTATGTTTAATGGGGATTATTACTTACAAAAAACTGGGGTAGCAATGGGTTCTCCTTGTGGAGCTACTTTTGCAAACATAGTTATGACCCACTGGGAAAAGGAGTTCCTGTTTAAGGATGCCCTGTTTAAGAATAATGTCATGTGTTATACGCGCTATCTGGATGATATTTTTATGGTCTGGAAGGGTGGTTTAGAATTAGCGGAGGTTTTGTTTGAACATATGAATAATTTCAATGAATTTTTAAAGTTTACTTTTGAGTTTAAAGTGGACTCTATTTCCTACTTGGACATTGAACTAAGTAAGGATTTGGTTAAAGAAAGATTTACCTCCAAGATTTTTAGAAAGGCCACTTATTCCAATGCTTTTTTGCACTGGTCTAGTGCTCATCCCTGCCATCAAAAGAAGGCTGTTGTAAAAGGGCAGTTTGTTAGGGCATCCAGAATGGTTACAGATGAGGCTGACTTCATTCTTGAATGTAATTTATTAACAGAGATGTTTGTGAAAAGGGGTTACCCATTCCCCTTGGTGAATGAGGTTTGTGCTGAGGTTAGTATTAAAAGAAAGAGAAGGTCTTTTAAACCCCTTTTGCATACTGCCTCACCATTTCAAGATGCCCCTTTTATTGAACAGATGAATTTATTGGAAGATGGTATGGTCACTTCTTTTTTAGTTGCGGGTGAATTGTCTCTTGAACCTAATTTGAGTGAGGATGTCCGATATAGTGGATTTATTACTACATTCTCACTTGATGCTGATGACCTCAGGTATATTATTAATAAGAATTGGTATTTTCTGAGGGATGACACATTGATTAATAATAGGATTAGAGAGAAACCTGATGTTATTTTTAGGAAGGGTAGTAGCCTCAAAAATGCCTTGGAAAGTAATCGTGGAATAATATTCTTGGTGGTATGTCAAAATGTGGTTTCTGTCATTTTTGTAAATTTATTAAAGTTACTGATTCCTTTGAGATATATGGGAGAGTATACCAGCTTAAGGACAGATATAACTGTTCATCTAAGAATGTTGTGTACATGGCGGTATGTCAAGCATGTTCTGCATTTTATATTGGAAGGACAGAAAGATGCCTGAAACAGCGCATCTATGAGCATTTGTACAACATTAGGAAGCTGAATTTGAATAATGCCCTGGCTAGGCATGTAGATCAGTTTCTGTCACATGCATTTCTATTTTTTGTCATTGATCAAGTGTTGGATAAGTATAATAGAGGTGGTCCTATAGCCCTGAAATTAGATGAAAGGAAACTGATTTGGCAATTAAAGTTTAATGCACATTCCCTTCCTGGGCTGAATGATAATTTATCTATAAAATGTATGTTAAAATTGAAATCCTGTTTTAGATGATTATTAATTCAATTTATGGATGTGTTTTAGCTTGCTGTATACTCTTTGATGTTTATATACTGATTTTTATATAGCATGAACAATTTTGTGTGTATGTTCCTTTAAGGACAATTTGAGTATGTAATTAATTGTTTAATTGGTCTTTTTGGAGGGATATTTAAATGACTTGTGGTTTTAACTGTTGTCTGATGAAGTTTGCTTATGAAGTAAACGAAAGCGCTAACTATAATTCCTGCTGGCTTGGTGTGTTTCTTTGTTTTTTTTTTTTTGTTTTTTATTAATTTGTGTTCTTTGTCTTATTAGTTTGTTTTAATATGCTACTAATTAAGCTGCCATTGCAAAGTTTCACAAGTAACCAAAAAATTATACACATTTTTTTGGGATGCCCACAGATAAGTAGCATTATGACCTTTTATTCTCAAAAGACCAGTAACTGTGAAGGGTGTTTCATTCACAGGCTTCCCTGAATTTACTTGCAGCAAATAAAAAATATAATTGTCAAAGGATAAATATATGGTTTGGAGAGAGATTAAAAATATCCTGAGTACTGATTACAGAGATGTGATCTTTGTGTGACATATCAGGTTTATGAAATATTAACTAACTACAACATGGGAAAATAAAAATAACAACAACAGCTAAAAGAGGTGTCTTGTACTAGCCAAGATACCTGGTGCCTTGGCAAAGCCTTCAGGGGGAATGATTTGTTTTCCATTTATTCATACCATTAAATTTGATACAAAAATATATGCACTTGTGACTCTGTTTCTATTGTGTGTGGTCTTGAATGTCCTTGAGATTTGTTTCATATAGGTGAAACCAAAAGAAGGTTTAAAGTTTGATTAACTGAACGTATCAGTGACATCAGACATGAAATTATCATTGTCATAATATTTTCTTCTTGCGTCCGTTTTACTACAGTTAGCATCACATTTCATAGGAGGTTGTTCTGTGCAGCAATTGTTATATAAGGAGAGTACTTGCATTTTTTAATAGTAGCATTTTGATTGGATAATTAATGTTGTGCTGATTAATTATTCATGTATTTATTCCCCTTGAATTTGTGTGCTTTTATTTCCCCTGAAGGTTTTGCTGAGGTGCCATGTATCTTACATAATAAAAGTTGTTGCTTTCAGCTGTTGTCATTATTTATTACATTTATGAAATACATTACTATTTACAAGCCTTGTTTTAGAATGGAGAACACCTTCATTAACAGAATTTAATCACACTTATTTCACAAATGTAACAAAATGTATTCAAAGACTGACAACACATTAGAATACAGTAATATGAAGTAGCGGTGCCATTCGGTTTATCACCATTTCAGAACATTGAATTGATTGTACATGTTCAGGACCTTATGATTGGCATTATGAAACATTGAACTGTTTGGACTGAAATCATAGTATAGTGTGGATTAAGAAATGTTCTCTTTTCCCCACTGTAGTGTGATCTCAGAGTTGGTATTTATAATTAGCAGGAGTTTGGGGGTGTAGGTGGGCTTGCACCACTACAAAAACACAATTGTTTGTATTTTTGTAGCATTCGACATACATTATGGAAGGTCAGTGAAACAAAGTACATCCAAAGTAGCATATTAGAAGATTTTTTTTTAGCTGTTTAGCTATATGGGCTTTAAGAAGTACATCCCATATAATTAACAAATCTACATTTGTTGTAGATCACATAAATATGAGCCAGCAAAAAGTGACAGAATGTCAATTTTTGATTCAGAAACCATTAACCTGTGCCTGATCCTGAGAAAGTCATACCACCTCCATGCTTTTTATAGTACCTGGTATCTGCTGTGCCAGTGGATGTAGAGGTGGCACACATCACTCCAGATATCTTTATTCAGCTCAATAAGTTTGAGCACAGAGGCGGAGTATAATGCAAGCCTATGGTGCATGCTGTGGGAGTATCACAAGGAGGGCCATGGTTTACAGAGACTGAGTATAATGCAAGCCTATGGTGTGTACTGTGGGAGTATCACAAGGAGGACTCATGGGAATAAAACAGTCAGCTTTGTTGAATGAGCAATACTTTAACAGCCACAACCGCATGTAGTTAAAAATCCATCTTTAAATCACCCACATGGGAGCATGAACGAAAAATGACACGCAAGTGTTCAGAACTTTAAAGTGCAAACATTAATGTGCAAGCCTATTTTAGTATATATTAATTGCATGATTTGTTTCTTAAGTAATTCCTGTTACTCTGGCATACAACAATCTTGGAGTTGGTATGTCTAAGTAGGAGTGTGGGAGGAAAATCCCCCAAGTCAGATTTGCAGACAGTACATTTCCTCTGAAAAAGCACTTAAGTTGTTTAACAGGGTTCAATTTTCACTTTTTTTTCATACATTAATGTTCACACTTTTATGTACTGCTGTCTTTCAGACAATTAGAACCTTTACATTTGAATGGAGCTTTGAATTCACAGTAAGAACAATCATTTAATTATTTCATTTAATTCATTTAATTGAAGTGAGTAAAAGCTGAATAATTTGATCCTGACCAGTGGCCATCTTGTGACGGGAGTCTGAACCATTCGTGAACCACTGATGCTTTACTTGTAACTAACTGAAAATCAGATACTCAGAACATAAAGTATCATGGATAAAGAGGACAACTAATAGCTCATTTACAAAAGAAACTGCAATGTAAGTCCTGCACTTGCACTACCATGTAGGGACTGTCCCCATGCCCCTATGAATCTATATAAGCTAACACTGAGGTCAGACAACAATGGCCATAAGATTAAAAAAAATGTCATTATCCCCAAAGCTAGTGGTTTTAAAAATGAGTGCAGTCACATTGTGTGGCTACATAGAATTTGACAAAATTCAGTTACCTGTTTGGCTCTCATTAGCGCACTTAGCATAACACCATAGCCTCCCAGATATAATTCAAATTGTTCATGATTTTGCAAAAAAAAAAAAAGACTCGGATCACACCTTAGGGAAGTTCCAGTAGCACTTTAAGCTGCTGGATGAGATTTTAAGCTCTCTTTGTTTTACTTTAGAGAATTATTGCATTTTATGTTAGGTAAAAGACCAATTAGATGAAAGATCAGCAAACATAGTTAATGGACTCATGTAAGAAAGAAGGCCTGTCTGTTGCCCTCTGCGACTAACTGAGCATAACAAATTGAATGCCACTTTATTTTTCACTGGAGCTGTGACTTGCATACTCTGTATCAGGATTGGAGTTACACAATTATTTCTCTCCCCAACAACATTGTCATGCCAGGGCTTCAGAAAAGAACATGCTTGGTGGTTTGTGTTTCCTATTTGTCATTAGCTCTTTTATTTCATTTGTCTGGTAGGGTTCTGAAGCAAAGAGTTGTGTTTCTGTTCCTTTTCTATGTAAAGGTAACACAGCCTATGTTTTTAGCCCTTCTTCTTGTATCATCATAATTTTCACATGTTGTCTTTGTCCTCTCTCTTCTTCTTCTCTCTTTATCTGTCCTGTCTGTAATCCTGTTCATGCACAGTATTTTATTTCTGGTAACTATATTTAAACAGCAGACTGGTTCAGTAACTCTGACTCTTGGAATCAATGGCTACCCTGCAAGATCTTAATACACTAATAACCTCTTTCTAGTTGGTCTCTGGACTTACTGCTTCGTTAACATTCTGCAAAGAGCATTCCCCTAGCCCTCTGTCTTATGAACAGTCACCTTCCACTATGTCAGTCTTAGGCATTCACTTAATTTAAATAGATAGAAGATGGGCCCTTATCAGTTTTCACATTTTCTGGTATTCAAAAAGTAGCAAATATCTTGTAGAGAGCTGGAACTACTGCATATGAGGAAGTGTATCTGCATACCCTTTATTAATGTATTTAAAAAGAGGTTCTTAAAGATAATATTGCATTCTGTAAATCAAGAATAAAATACAATTATTGAATTATATTCTACTCACAGTATCAACAGAAACAACTGAAGGAGCACACAGTTTTGGTTACTGTTTCTTTTCTGAGTTTCATCACACTGTGTAGTCATTATGTTTCTTCATTAAGAGCAAAATTTCTTCCTTCATATAAAATACATTGTAGATAAGGTTTCAGTAATTTCATTTTTAATATAAACACAATGTGTTTACTGCACATTTACATAGGCCGAAGAGATTCTATGGACTAGAGATAATGAGCTTTGTGTTGAAATCTACAAGTTTTTCACTAAATGAACAGTCAACAAAAAGTACTGACTATCTGGTACCAAATAATGAGAATATATATTGTGAGAATTTTGTTTCTTTCATCACGGTTCCATGGCATAGAGGCATAAAGCCCTGTTTACTACCACCGTTCAGGTAGTTGCTTTGGCACTGGAGTTGGAAGATGGGAGTAAGTGGCCATTGCTAGTTATCACACCCTTGGGGAAGTGGCTGGTAGATCCAGTTATTCTTACTACTTTGAATCTCAATAGTCAGAAATAAAGCAGGATGATAAACTATTTTTTGAAGGGTCATCATTTGTTAAAGTAATATGACATCCTGTTTTAAAGCTTTACTGTTAAAATATTAACAAAAATGGAACTTCACAATTAATCATGTTGTTTTGAATACTAACAATAACAAAATCTTTAAAAAAGGATAGGAACTCTTGTTCAGTTAAGTTATTCACCAAACTTACAGTACTCTGCAAGAGTATTTTGAAAGTATTTCAGCTAGAACTCCTCTGGTCAGTGGTGGGTTAAATTATTACCATTCTAATTAATAAAACTGCTTAACCCTTGTGAATGGCACAGATCTACCAGTAAAGTGCAGTACGACTTATTTACTCATGCATGTTCATTTTAAAATAGTTTTCTACCTTAATATTGAATCAAGCATGAATTTCAGTGTTATTTTAAGTCTGCAGGGAATTTCTCTAGACAATACTAGGATATTAAAAATGAGGAATGTTAGTTTCTTTATCATTGTCATGATTTATGTTTATTAAGTGATAAAAAGAAGTATCAAATGTAAGTCTTCTCATATTTCATTTCTGTCTCTTTATTCTGGTTTCTATCATTAAAGTGTTTTTTTTATACTTCACTGTATTTTAATACTGTCATCCATAAAGACATACTTATTTAGAAAATAACCACTGACCTTACAGATCAAAAGCTTCTTTTTTTTCTGAAAATATAGCACATTAGCATGAAATCAGATTTCTGTGCAATTTCTTTCCTCTGTGGTGTTTCTTCAATTCCCAGAGTATCATTTATGTCTATTATATCACCTAGGAGTAGATTTATTAGGTTTTTAAAAAGGGTGTTCAATTATCCTTATCAGTACTACAGATCACTTTTTTGTGTATATTAACATGTTAGCAAAGGACAAGCTAGCATATGTGAAGCTTCAAAATATACGGGCTTTTGACCTTCCCTTTATTTTATGAGCAAGTCAGAATTTTTTTTCTCCTTATTATAAAGCCAACAACTCAGCCGGAGGTTCCTTATTCTCCAACTTTGCTGGAAAAAAATGGAACTCCCTTCCTGCTGAACTAACTACTAAATGCTCCTTGCCTCAATTCAAAATATCTCTAAAGACGTACATGCACAGAGACTGGCTATGTCTATGTCTAAACCCTGACTAACCCATACAATAATCAGACTAAAAATAGTCATGCTCATGTCTAAACCCTGATTAACCCAAAATATACCAAGACACAATTAAACCAAACTTAGCTCACAAATGTGATTACCCTTATTTTTTTCTTCCCGCACCCTTTTACTATATATTTCTTTACTCCTTTATATGTCTTTAATTTCCAGTATCAGGAAAATAACTTATTATTCTTCCCATACTAAATAAACTCCTTCTTACCTAACCTACCTTCTCTTAATCATCATCCTTACTTTCTAACTGAAAATCCTTTTTCTTTTAGACATACTTCTCTTATGTGATTGTTTTCCCTGTATATTTATTCCATCACCAACAATGGTTTTTTTTTATTTCCTATCTAAATGTAACCTTAATTTGAAATTGACACCGTTTTACTGTTAATTTTCTAGATTTCTCTGTAACCTGCATTTTAAGTGTTACTAATTTTTTTTTAACGTGGAGCTTTTCTCCCTGGGCCTCTGCTGAAAATGGATATGTATCCAGTCGGACTTTCCCGGTTAACAAATGCAAAATAAAAAATAAATAAAATAAATATAAGCATCATGTCATCCTTTATTTGGCTCTCTACTCTATTTCCTTGTATTTCACTTTCATGTTTTTTTCTCCAACATCTATATACATGTACGTTTCACTGTCCATGCAACAACTCATTTCTCTTTTCCTCTCTTCAACCACGTATTCTTTTCTGTCACTGGTTTTGTACCTAGTTTCATTACTGTAGTCTTATTGCCCTTTTTCCATCATTGCTTCTTGCACTACCATCTTATCGTTAGGTTTTCCAGATTGTATTTGGTTCCTACTTTTATTGTCTTTGCTTCCTACTCCTTTCATCTTTTCCTTTCTGTTATATCCTTTAAAATTATTATCTTTTCCAGTCATTTTGTAGATGGGCTCACACATTCTTCCAGTTGTCTTGTTTAACTCTTATTTTTACAATTATTTTTAAATCCAAGTTTTTCCCTCTGCTTTTCCTAAATCTTTTCACTTAACATATTCCATCTTTACATACTCTTTTTCATTCCATCTATTACTTATTATTTTGAATCTTAAATTCTCTGTTTCTGTCCAATTTAGCATTACTTGTTTGAGTACTATGTTGAGTATTTTATGATAGTGAAATATCTGATTCACTAAATCTTGAGAGTAATAAAATGTCACTTTATAATCATCCAGACTCTTCAACATAATCACTATGATGCTAAAAATTCTCGTGTGAGGTCTGCTTTTGTCACCCCTACTATCACTTCAGTTTGATAACCTGGTAAGTGGATTGGTCAACAGATCCTATTTAGCCATGACCCAGGCACCATTGGTGCAAGACGCAAACAGAGAATTATACATAAACTAAGGAATACACAAAGCTGAACATAGTACAGTTAAAATGTATAGGCACTACATCTGTATCCTGTTTACAGGTATAAATCTAGGTAATTTTATTTGCAGTAATTCAATTAGTATTAATTTGTTAAAATTACATTTTACAAGAAATATGTAATTACAACATGGGTTGCATAGACTAGCCATTAACTATCCTTCTTTCATTTATATTACCTTCATCTATAATCCTCCTAGGAGAAGTTTTCAGCTAAATCATATTGTTGTCTACCAAACAGAAATACCAAGAATATGCCCATATCTTTCATTGTCCATGCCGAGACAGAAGATCATCCAATAACCGTAGTGAATATTGAGTGGTTTATGATAAGTCAGTGTTTTTTCACACCTTGCCACTTCTGATGCATCCATTCATCCATTTGTTGTCCTTTTCTTCTTTAAAAAGGATACCATCTCTTTACCTGTCTCCAAATTGGGGATTAGCTTTTTCTGGACACAAACATTTCTGTAATAATTTTTTGTCTTATTATTTAACTCACAGATGTGCTTAATTTTACCTCTGCCCAAGCCTACGTTTTCTTTTGTTCCCTTTTTCTTTTCTATATCTTTTTGCATTATACTGGACATTTTGGTAAATCTCTCTTATTTTAACATTGGTAGCAAAGTACGGCTCAAAATCTATTATTTAAAACATTACAGTAGAGCTGACGGGTCTATATTATAACATTGAAGTCTTACAGCTTTGATTGTTATAATATCGAACCCATTAGAGCGAACGCTGGAAATAGCGAAATTGCAGAACACCGAATACTTTCCTAGGGAAAGTATTCAGTGGGCCATTTCTGCAGCTTCGCTATTTCCTCAACTGTGGAGCAAAGGTTACGGACCGGGTTAAAGTAAGTGTGCAAAGGTGAGTGTGCGATAGGGACCTTAGGGTTAGGGAATGGGTAAGGTGAGTGTGCGATAGTTAGGGACCTTAGGGTTAGGGTTGGGTTAAGGTAAGTGGATAGCTAGTGGTGTATGTATGGTTTAGTGTAGGGTTTTGTGAAGTGTATGTGTGTGGATTATTTATTTTGGTGTGCTTGTGTTGTGTGTATGTTTGTCGGAACAGCAAATTTTTTCCCTGGGAAAAAATTTGCTATTCTGACTGTTCGGTTTTCTGGTGTTTCACTCTAATGGGTTTGATATTATAACATGCGAAGCTGTGAGACTTCGATGTTATAATATAGACCCGAGCTGACCAGGTGAATAAAAGTGAATCTGGTTTAAAATTGAATGCAATTACCCAGTCACTTTTATATTGGAATTCATTCACTATCAGTGTGGTTTCTATTTGCATACAAGTAGCAATTGTTTTAATCCATAGGCTTCTCAACAGTTGTGCAACTTTGGGATAATATATTACAAGAAAGGCAGGGGTGTGAAATGCAGAGGAGATTGCCCCTACAAAAATACTTTTTATACATTTAATTGAGTTTTGATCAATTTGACAAAAATGTATGGAAAGCATTTAACTCTGTTAATGAGACAATTTCCTTGTCTTAGTAACCCTCAGCTTTAGTATTCAGTTGCATTCTAAACACCTAACTTTTGAACTGTGGATAGATATAAAACAACTGTTATAAATCATAAATAAGAAATTGCAGCAATCTAAATATTTACTGATAATCAGAAATAGATTTGCAACATCTCTTTAAACAGCTGCAATGATTTATTTATAACCTATAAGTAAAGTTCTATAAGGACTTTCTTGCATTAATTACTGTCAGGATTCAGCAAGCTGGGATAATCACCTCCTATTTTGTTTATTCATGTGTTATATAGTTTAAACAAGAACTGTACTAATAAAGCGATCTTTTCATTCATTTTACAATAATAAACATTTATTATGTCAGACTGTAGAAGGTCTTGCCTATACCTCCAAATATGCATTTCTACCACTGACTTCTTATGAATCAACCATTATAATGTTATATACTCCTTCAGATTATTTAAGAAAATTCCCAACAGAAATATTCTCTTCCTCCACGCTCTGAAAAATGTTTTACTGAATTTCCTTTTGTTAACAGCCTTTTAAATATAGCTCTAGTTACAAATTCTCAATTTTGAGCTTATTTCTAATATAGGTTTTTCACAATACAAAATGAAACAAAAGGGAAAATCATCCAATTTCTAAATTTGCTGTGAAAATTATAAAAATAAAAATAAATTTAAATTTAAATTTGGAGAATTGTAACTCACTAGCTATCATTAGCTATACTTGTGCTGTATAAGATTAAATTAGTATGTTGTTGTTGTCTTTCGGCTTTTCCCGGTTATGGGTCGCCACAGCGGAACTCCTATCCGCTAATGATTGGAATTAGATTTTGACGAATGCCGAGGTGCCAGCTCGATATACACTTGTAATTAAAATTTTGCAAAGTTATTCATCAACAAAACAAACCTAAGATCTTTAAAATGCTTCTCTTAACCTTGATGGTCATTTTGAAACAGTCCTTACTTAAAGGAATCACATGTCAGAGTCCAGAGGAGGCAAAGGCTCTTTCAAACTAAAATGCTTTGTGTCACTCCTTACTGCCCAGCTATGAGACAATGATAATCTGCAGTTCGGAGACATAATAAGGCTGTGCTGACAGCTCACTATCATGTCACAGAACTGAGCATTGCACTTGTACCGTTAGACCTAACAGCACTAGTGTTCCCCAAACCAGCTCCTGCAACATGGTTGCACGGTACCTTCTGAAACACACGTACATACACAACGCAGTCACAAACATGTTCCTACAGTCTTGTACACATGAATACAATGATATCAATATACACATGAGTGTGCACGCACACACACACACACACACACACACACACACACACACACACACACACACACACACACACACACACACACACACATACACACACACTGACTTGTTGACTTGCAGTACTTATCTGCAGTGGTTTCCCTGATAAAAAAATGTTATACACTTTCTGCTTCACAAACCAAACAATGTGGTAAAGCTATTTTCTGAAATGCTGTACCACATATTGTTCAGAAGCTGGTGATATTTCTTGGACAGAACACATAGCTAATTAGTCCAAAAAGCAAAGGTATGGCTCCAGAAATCCAAAAGCTGTCGATATATAAATCCAAATGCTCAGGAAAGTTGATGTCAGCTCAGCTTTATTCACACAAGCGCTTTCACAGATAGCTTTGCTTTTTGGACTTTCGTTGGATACCTTTGCTTTTTGGACTTTCGTTGGACTTTTGTTTTTCAGCAAAGGTTATAGTTGTTGAGTTGGTAAAAATTTTTTCTTTACATAGCTAATTAGATTCAGCCATGACTCCAGATGATTACATTTGTATGTGGCTTTTCTAGTGAGAGTGGTGTCCATGCTACAGGCAGACTCCTTTGGACTGCTGTAGCAGTACTGTTGTTTCTGAATCACTTATGCATAAAGCATTGTGAATATCTGTAGAGGCAGCTTAGCACAATGCATTACATCTTTATCACACAGTATGCTGGTAGAAACCATCTCATGTTAGGATGCAAAAATTATTCTTCTATCAATGAGAATTTTGAATAATCACGAGTAACAGGAAGCCAAATTAAGCAACAAAAGCAGTTTTGAAATATCCGTGAACATCTTCATACAAAGTTTTTAAATCAGCCAAAATAAATGTTGCCAATGCTTAATGGTACTACAGTTAATTATATTCCATTTTCCCCTCAGGCTATGCTGCACTCACATATAAAATAAGCAAAGAGTTTAAGGAATGACATAGTTAACTGTCTGAAACTTCCAGGACAGCAGTCCATTCTGAAATATGTCTTCCACTTATTGTGTGACTTTCAGCAGGTCTATAACACAAATGGCAACACTGACTAATGCAAAAGGGACTAGAAATATTTTAGAAACAGTCAATTACAGTGCTAGATTTATAAAATACTTCTAGTGCATTTAGAGGACTATTATGGAAGTTAAATAGGAAATATTTTATTTGTACAAAGAAACAAATAACCGTACCTCACTTTTCACTGTAATTATATCAGTTTACAAGATGTGTAATTGTTTCCACTTTTGTCCTGCAGAACCTACATTTGTATGTATCTATCACTTTCTCTATATGTTTTTCACTCAGCTTGTAAATAATCCACTATCTTGAGATGACATTGCTAATATTCAATTCTTTAGTTGAAATTCACCTCTCCTTTACCATTCATATTTCAAATCTTGATCAACATACAGTTGTGCCAGCTGTTGTCTATACTTAATAACTGTAATTATCAGCTTTCTGGTTCTATTTTTTGTATTAATTTTTAACACTGTCTGCCACTACCTGTTTTTGTCCACTGCTGTTTGGTTTCCATACCTACTCCCTTTTCAAATGCTACTGCTAATCTAATCAAAGATATAATTTTAGAATTCTTTTCATGTTAGCAAACTTAATGCATTTAGTCAATTTCAAGGAGGCCTGTGCCTCTTTACACACACACACACACACACACACACACACACACACACACACACACACGCGCACACACACACACACACACACACACACACTTGCCAAACAGCACTGCTTGTATAACACTTAATAGCTATGAAGTAGTTTTCCTATTTTATTGAATTGATACAGCACATTTCAGTTGATTAGACCAAAGCTGTAGTTAAAGGTTTCATACTAATCACCTTAGAGATTCTAATCAATAACCATGAGTATTAGCCTGCATTAAGAATTGACTTGTGAACATATCATATCATATCATATCAACTAGTAGTAACATATAAAAAGGGAAAATATAGTGTTTCTGGCTGTCTGTTAAGGTGCCCTGTGGGTTAAACAGAAGAGGAGATAAACATGCTAGCATGTTTGAAGATTATGTAAACAGACTTTCAGAATATATTGTGCCTGCAGGATTAATATTGAAAAACATAGAAAATGCAGTCGGAATATAGAAAATAAAAAAAAAAAACACCAGATTAGTGGCACTTGGTACTAGTTAAAAGAGTAAAGCTTGTTTTATGGAAACCTTAAAACATTTCAGATTTGTGAAACAAAAATAAGTCTGACAGAAAAAAGAAAAAAAGAAAATTCCAGAGAAAAGGAAACCAAGTGTATATGAAGGAAATATTGGTAGTTATGAAACTGAAATATTTGGTAAGGGTGAAAATTTGATTTCTTCAAATGGATGAGATGGTTGAAGTACTGAGACTTATACTAAACATGTCACACAAACCAGTACTCATTCAAATGGTTGAAATGCATAATGAGTTTTAGACTAAGTGGGCCATTATAGAGCAAAGTATTCCTTTTACTCATGGCCACTCAAAATTCTCAGTGATAGAATCATTTTATTATCCTAACATGAGATGGTTCACAGATGGCAGCATATTTGCATGCTGAAACGCAGATAATATGAATATTTCACTTTTCATTTTAAGTTTTAGTTAAAAGTTTCAAGACGAAAGTCTAAGATTTACATAACTAGCCATTCTGTGCATCAGTTCTTTCTAGATTAGAGTCCGACATGGGTTCATAGAGCTGATCCAAACACCAACATACAGCTGCAGGTGTTTAATAGTGAGAACAATAACAGAATTTGTTTCTCATTTTAGAAGAAAGATTGCCTTTAATTAAGTCAGCATTCCTGTTATTGTTTGTATCAGATGGTATGTTCTACAAAATATGAAACTATTAAATTCAAAGTTATGATTGACAAATTTACACATTTCTCTTTTAACTGTAATGACATTCTTGTTTAATCTTTCTGGCACCTTTCCTTGAGTTTCATCTTTAGTATTCTATCATTCCCTGACATCTTTATTGCCTGTCTAAGTTGCTGAAAGATTTCAAAATCAATATTCACTATGAATATCAGTTTTTTGTATTTCATTAAGCACCTATGAATTTAAAAAGTATTAAATTTCTTATGCTTCAACTACTAGGGTTTAGTTTAAGCTGGTGATAATCTGAATGGAGTTCTACTTAGCAAACACATTTACTGCACTGATGTCTCTTATTATGTTATAAATCACTAGAATTTGGTCATCTTTCCCTTTGTGTAGCTTTAATGGCTGCTCTTGTTTCTATATAAATCCTAATATTATCTAGAATTTCAGGGTTAGATTGAGTCACTATGGGTAAAACCCATGGTGTGGAAACCACATTCTTTCTCTTATGTCATGTTTATTGCATTTCTTTAATTCTTCCACATTATGGGTCACATTGGTGACTATTTGCAGTTTTTAATTGAAGCTCTTAGGTTCTTCACTGCTATTAAACATGTATATTCACTAAGCAGTTTACTCCATATATGTCAATTCTGTAGTATTTAATGCAGCTCCATAACTAGGATTTGTCTGCTGAGTAGTTTAGAGGGTTTATTCCTTCATAATGGAGCACTCTGAAAAGAGCTTTCCATATTGTATCCTTCATTTTCAGTCCTGTACTGAAACAACCTTTTAACAGTATAGGGTTTACATCTATTTATGCAAATGTCTTGATATCAGATTTCTTAAGCTTTGATCCTGTTTTTAATCTATTGCAGTGTCAGTCACATATTTCACTGAGGCTCCTGCATCTATCAGTACTTGTAACTCGACTCTATTAAGAGCGAGTACCAGCTTCTTTGTACTATTTTTTTACTTAAAGCATACTTTCTACTGCAGTTCTCATTGCTGCTAACTTTACAATATGCCCTGCTACCACACCATGTGACAAATACTGTATGTTTGTCTTCCTCTTCTACTTTATGGATTATCTTCACTTCACTGACTTATATTCTTTATGGTGTAGTTTACTGCTTGTGATTCTCTGAATGCATACATACATTATTCTGTTTCTTGCAATTTTTGCACATAGTTCTTCTAGAACTAAGCACTATCTATTATGATGAGATCGCCTATCATGATAAATGTACTGTCTTAAAAGTATATGAATACTTTTTTGTTTGATTTTCTTAATTCACTTGACATTTTGCTTCATTAACCATTATTCTGTTAGTATCTATTGTATTGGTTTCATTCTATTTATCCCATGGTTGTCTTTACCTGTATTAATGAAATATCAAGGGACCTGGCAAAATCTAGTAGCTTGTCTAGAGTAATTTTATTTTAGCCAACCAGTGCTTTCTATTTTACCTTGCCAGTGCTACATGGTAATTATATGTATTGCTCAAGGCTTTTTTTAATATAGATCAATGTACAATTTCTAGACAGTGTCCTCAGTTTAGTATATACATTTAGTATAATACATTGATATGAATTCAGTATCCTTGTGTCTGACACTTTTAATTTATGTATTTCACATTCTAATGTTTTGTATGTCAAAATGCCTGCTTGACTTGTCTAGTACATGTATTACATATGTGCCATAATGTGCAATAGTAAAGCGTTCATCTATCATCTCTAGTTATAGTTCATGTTTTTGTATAGTTCTGAGATCTGTCTGCTCATGTTTTCTGGGGTGAACTTTTTTTTTCCACATTCTATTTCAAAATTTCAAATAAAAACAGAATAGGAATCTCCAGACATTTTTGTTTCACATTCTATGCATTTCTATAAATAATATTACATGATTTGTTTTGTTATTGCATTATATGACTTTGCATTTGTCTACCACTCTTGGAGACAAACATTTCATGCTTTCTTTAAGTTCCTTAGATTTAACATGTTCTTTTTATTGTAGTCTTTGGTTTTAATGCTTCTGTTGTGGCAGAAGGAATACTAAACTACTATCAGCTTCCACCTTCTTCTTTTTTTAAGAAAATGTTTATTAATTTAACATATTTACAATATATACACAGAAAAGAAGAAATTCAACTTCCCAAATTGTTATACAATGACAGGAATGCATTGAATCATCAAGGTAATTTTATACAATCAGCACATTAAGTGTCTTGGTATTTTAATAGCAATAATTCAAAGCTATCCTAACCACTAAAAGTTGTATGGTTTATAAATATTATTATGATCACTTCTTGTTCAGTTTTACATAGTATTACTGTTAAATTTAAAATTTCTTTGAATGTAGGATCTGAGTTCAATTTCCAGTTTTGCTCTTTGGCTTTTACAAATACAGGAAGTGGAGCATTCATTTTTATTACTGATCTAGTTAAAGAATTATCAGACCATAACCCCTTAAAACAAAGCATACTTATTTCTTCCCAATATTCACAATCCATAAACATGTGTATCCAATCAGCTTTTACATCTCTGCTATGTCTCCAACAAACTGAAGAAACTTAGAGAGAGATTTTATAGGGAGTTACAAACACTTCTTTGTATATTTCCACATAAAAATTTTCCAGTATAAACCTGAAGAAGTTTGACTAACTGATTTAAGTAACAAAGTTTCATTCTTACCATCTATTGAGTCATTCAATCCACTACTGTCTTCTACTACTATCTAAAAAGTTCCAAAGTTTTGCATCAACATTATTATTTATTATTATTATTATTATTTATAATTAATTTATATAGCTTGGACAAGCTTTCTTTGTAGGTCAATCTACCTTCAATAACAGCATTCATATATTCATATAGTAGAGGAAAATGTTCTGTTCCTGTTCACTCATATCATCCACAAATTCATTTAATTTTTTGCTCATGGATAATATTAACTGGTTAGCAGATTTATCCAGCTTATATTCTTTCATTAAATATTGTTAGTTTTTCCTTTTTCAAAGAAAACAGACCAAAATATCAATCCATTCCTTTTTAGTAATTCATTTTAACATTTTTCTGAGTTTTCTTAAATCTAGAGGTATGTGCACTGAAAAAGCACAAAACATTTTCCATTTTGATACTGATGTATTTTTAAAAACATATATCTTAACTTATTAAGAATTGATTTCATATATGCAGAGTTTAAAGACTGAAATTAATTTCCTTCTAAGGTAAATTTTGTTAACCAGATGAAATTATTATTGCATATTTCTAATTTATCATCTTTAATAAACTAATAAGAACGTAGTATAATCTGCTCCTGGATGGTTTTCCATTGACTAGTGTGAGTTGAGTCTATCCAGAGTATAACAGAGTTAAAACTTGTAGCAATAGAATAAGATTCTAGATCTGGAAGCTAATATACACCACCATACTCCCATAGTCTTATATGATTTCTATAAGCAATTTTCAGCTTTTTGTGCCTCATCGTGAGCTTTGCTTTTCACCCTGGTGATTACTGGACTGGTGTGGCTGCTTTCGTTGGTGTATTTGGTTATTTGCAGCATTTTCCTTTTGTGTAGCTTTTTAGGATACCATAAGAATGAAGGTAACATCTTTTCCATTTTCTTTAAAAGATTTTTTTCAGGTACTAAAGCTAATGAATGCAATATATATATATATATATATATATATATATATATATATATATATATATATATATACACACACACACACATGTGCATGTATATCTGTGTGTGTGTGTGTATATATTTTATATATATATATATATATATATATATATATATATATATATATATATATATATATATATATATACACAGACACACACACACACAAACACACAGACACACACACACACACACAAATGGGTAGTATAATCACTTTAATAACTACTAACTTATCCTGAAAACTAAAAAAAAAAATAATTACAATTTTTAATAAGAAGTAATACTTCTTTATTTACTTTTTCAAAATTATTATTAATAATCTTACTCACATCTTGATAGACTTTTTCCTAAATATTTCAGTTCTTTTTCTTTCCAATTATATTTATCTTTTAAACTTACTCTATAGTAATTGATTTAACACTAACATTTCAGTTTATTTATTGAGTTTCAGCAGCAATACTTCTTGAAACTTTTCAATTTCTTCATCAATTTCTTTGATCTAATAGTTTAAGTCTCTTATAGTTAGTAAAATATCATGTGCATAAAGCTGTATTTTAGATTGACAATCTCTATTAATTCAGAATCCATCAATTTTTCATTGTTTCTTATACTGTTAGCTAAGAGGTTAATAACTAATGCAAACAGTAAAGGGGGCAAGGGACACCCTTGTTTTGTGCCTTTATTTAAAATGAATCCTTGGGAAATGTAAGATTCAATTTTAACATACACTTTGGAATCTCTAGATTTTTTTTAATATTCCATGCTTTAATCTACAGAATCAAAAGCTCTCTCAATACCTTAGCTAATTAGTGCCAATTTCATGTTCATTCCTTTTCCTAAATCTATCTATAGACTATAAATCCTGTTTGATTTTTGTTAATTAATCTACTATATCTCTTAATCTTGTGTTGAAAATGGAAGTAAATATTTTATAGCCTACATTTAATAAAGAAATAGGTCTATATGAGGAGACTGACTTATTATCCTTTCCTTGTTTAAGTATAGGTGAGATTACAGAAAATGTCCACGACGGAGGCATTATTTTGTCACTCTGAATTATCCTGAAAATGTCATTCAGTAATTCTAAAATATTTAACAGAAACAGACTATATAATTCTATACTTAAGCCATCTAACCCTAGAGCTTTACCATTTTCACATTTTTTAAAGCTTCTTTAACTTCTTTCATGGTAATAGGCTTATTCAACAGACATATTTGTTGGTCATTAAGTTTATTAGCAACATATTTCTTTAAATAATTGTCAATTTTGTAATCTATTTTTATTAAGATCCTCGTGGATTTTTTTAAAAAATATTAAGATTTCCTCTATATCTAAAATAAGTTTATTAGTGTGAGGATTTTGGACAATATTGATCAGTGCTTTTTTGCTTAACATCTTATTTCTGTTAGCTAATCTATGTAGCTTTTTGAAGTTATCTATGCAATTTTATTCTTTCTAAATCTATCTCCATTTTATGCCTTAAAACTGTGGAATATTTTGACATTCATTTTTTAATGAGTTCAGTATTATCAAATTTCTTTGCTTGTTGTTCAAACCTTGCTTTGTGCATTTCATCTTGTATTTATAACAACTCTTTATCCCACTTTTTCATTTTATTACTAGCCCATCTTCCTATTGTATCTTTAATATGCATTTTAAGGTATCCCATATTATGACTTTACTAACCTGACCATTATCATTTAATGACAAAACATTCTCAATTTGTTCCTTAAGGTAACTCTTAAACTCTTTAATTTCATCATATAGATTGGATTCTCTAAATAACCTGAAATGTCCTTATATCCTTTACTATATTAATACTTAGTGCATTATGATCAGATAAAGGACAAGGAATAGTTTAAAAATAATTCACTTTATTAAATAAATTTATAGAGGCATAAATATCCTGATATCAGGGAAACTGAGTACTTCACAGAGCTTGCTAGACTATCAGAAGCAGTGGAAATGTTCCTGATCAGAGAAGATTATGAGTACTGCATAAATTATACTTTGTACAGCCACTTAAAGGGTTAAGAACAGGAACCAGGTTAAAATTATACAAAATGTTGCTATTTACTGACTAATCATGGCTTTGATGGATATTACCTCTCATCATTGTGAAAAAATTACATGGAGCTGCTTACTGCTTGGTGTGATGGATTTGAAGTGTTCTTAAGACACTCAGTCTTGCTGGTTGGATTCTGCTAAAATTCAAAGTCTAGTTATATTTGCATTCACAGTCTGTTGCATACAGAAACTTGCAGAATATACACTGATGAGAGAATATACTTTGCAGCATCAACTTTAGAGAGCAGTAACCAATAACTTTTTATAATAAACCAAACGGAAACACGTTACAGCTTAAAAGTACTGTTCAAACTTTACTTCTCATATAGTACAGATGATGTGAGAGATATAACATTTACCTTAGGACTTGTGTCCCTACCATCCCTCTCACATAGCTGGATTTATACAGCTCTTTATATACAGTTTTAGTCCTGTAGAAACAATACTAAGCTTCCTTGTTTAACAATGTCTTGTAAGAGACCAGCTTTTCTGACAATGTGAATATCCTGTAACAGTGTCCTGATGTCCATGTAGAAAAACATATTTTTGAGGAAACACATTGTTCTGTATTCTATTTGGAGAATTGCTTATCCTGTAGAAACAATACTAAGCTTAACATATGAGCATATGTTCTTGTGCCAATGCTGATAAGCATATCCTGTTTTTTATGAAGAAAACATATTGTTGAGAACACACACTGGCAGAGATCAGCTTTTCTGACAGTGTGAACATCCTGTATTTTATTTGGATCTTGGTATAAAAAACATCTGTTCTTGTGCCATCCTGTTTTTCCATGCAGAATAACATGTCATTGTTCTTTAAAAGCAGATTTTGCATTTTTGTTCTTGCATACATCCTGTTTTGAGTCTGTAAGGGAAAAATGTCCATTCTTTAAAAGCAGATTTTGTATTTTTGCTCTTGCATACATCCTGTTTTGAGTCTGTAAGGGAAGAATGTCCATTCAGCAGATTCCTTTTCCAAGCCATGGTTATTTAGTATGACTGCTGATCACATATTACTTAAACTTTGTTTCTGCATTTAAGCAAGCCTTTTCTTTCAGCATATTTACAACATAATTAATTTCAGATTTATATTCATAAAATCTAACAATTCCCTCTGTTTTTAAACATACTCAAAACATTTTATGTAGAAAACACAAGAAACAAACCTTTAGTTTGATACAACAAATCAAAATGCAATTTTACATAGTTAATACAATGATATTAAAGTATTACTACCAAAACTGAATGTATTTAAAACTTTTTCTTTTGCAGACCATTCTGTGAAAATATTTTATCAGTTATGAGCTGTGTCTGCTTTAATGTTATTTATTTATTTTTTTAACATGATCAATTTATTCTTTTGCAATCACAGAATTTAATTTATGACTTAGAATTGTTTCATTAACTCTTTGCAACTGTTGAATTAACTATAAGAGACAGTAACCATGTGCTACTGCAAGCATTTATACACTACTGAAAACACACAGTTTCAATGTCATTTTAACCATCACATTGTGTTCATGTCTCTGAACTGCTACAATGTATTCTGTACAGTATGTATTTGCATAGACTGTTTGCTATTTATGCATTTCAATTTACTAGGTATACTGGACCCACTTTTTATTAAATATGGTTTTTCACACATATTTATTACTAGACATTAATCTCATTTGTACTGAATTCTTCTGCATTTGTACATACAAAGACTATAAAGTACATTTAGTCTAATCTTACAAATTTAATAACATTAATATTGAGCAAAATCTTGGAAAATGTTTGTCTCTTTAGAAATATCTAGTGGAATTGATACCAAATTCATAGGTCCTGTTATTTTAAAACTACATACTCAGCAATTAGAAACATTGATGTTTTTTATACCAACATTGTTTTGCCAAAAACATATTAAAAATTGTGACCATTCTTGCTATTAGAAACATTTATGCATTTTGCATATCTTTATTCTCTCTTGTATAGCTTTAATAAAGCAATTTTAAATCATCTCTTGTTTAACCATTATGATAGCTGTTAACAACTTGTAAAATATCTTATCCTGTCAGGTTTAATCCAGTTTACCAGTATTTCTAATACACTAATACCTGTTTTTCCCTCTCCCTAAAAGAGTATAATTATTTTTTTTAAAACCTATATCTATTGTAAATAGAACCGTGTGTGTCTCTCCCCTGTAGGACATACTTCTTTATTGAACTTTCTGGAAATGTTTATGCAGACTATTATCTTACTTTCGTATTGTGTATTTACTACATCTAGAATATTACTGGTGAGTGTTTCGTTTATCTTACTTGGGCTGTGTCTGCAAATGGTCACCCATAATAAGTGCAATCAGTAAATAAATAATAAAACCTATGCTATGAAAATGTGATTGTTGGGAAAAATAAATCATTCAGGCATCACTGTCTTCACACAGATGCCATGCCCAAAATTATACATTATAACCCAGGGACCATGTGTAGGGTCAAGAGGGATGGCCTATGGTTTTTAGTGAAATACAGGCTGCTCATAAGTGAGAGAAAAGTCAGGAAGTAATGAAGGTATCTTATTACATAAAAATGTCTAGAGATGATAGTGTGTCAGGTGGAATGTGTTTGAAATGTTAAACAGGCTGATAAATGAAGGATGCTCACCAGATCATTGAGTAGTCCCAGGGATGTAGCACAGGTAAACCACATGGCAGGCTATACTAACTTCCTGGGGAATTATGTCCTTCAGAAGAGATGCCTCCTTTCCTAATGACTTTTAGTCCCAGGGATGGGTGAGATGTGAAATGTGTAGCAAGATTCTGGAAACCTACATCCTTCTGGGGGCTTGTCCTTCCATGTAGTAACCCTTGGGAGTTTTTTATCTTGAAGGTCCCTTCCAAGATGGTAGGAATCCCACATATTGCTTACAGATGAATTCTACAGCAGGCTACAGTGACATAGAGAACATTCTTTTGGAGATCAGTGTTCTTCCCTCCAGTGATCTTCAAAGTCATATATCCTACAGCATCTCTATGACACAGTAGAAGGTCCAGAGCTGTAAGAGAGGTCAATAATCTAGCAAGCTGAAGTGACTTTCAAAGAGCCATATCCTTGTAAGGAGATGTGTCCCTTAATGTAGTCACTGTAGTGACCTTCTGGGTTCCTGCATCCTACCACTCCTTTGTTGGTTCTGGAACTCCAACCAAGACAGGACACCTATACTGATTTTGAAGATTCTGAATGTGTTTCTGTCATGGAGGTATAAAAAATATAGCATACAGTGGAAATAAAACAGTTCTGCTCACTGACACTTCTTTAACAGCTTTTGACCTGTAATAATTCACTTTTGCTTTAGCACAGGTGAAGACCCCAGCAATGTATGTGGTCCCAGACACACTTTTGATGAAGATACTTGCCAATGCATCTGCAACAATGGATTAAACCTGTCAAGTTGTGGGGTAAATAAAGAAATAAACCAGACATCATGTAACTGTGTGTGCAGAAAAAGAAAGCAATCTGGCACATGTAGACTCCATAAGGTTTGGAATGAAAAGAAGTGTGCTTGTACCTGTATTAGGGCATGTCCCAGAGGACTCTTCCAGGATCCAAGCACCTGCCAGTGCAAGTGCCCAGATAATGAGGTGTCCTGCATCTGGGCAGACAAACAGTTTTCTTCTCAAGCATGTAGGTATGAGGTTTGTGTCTTTATAACAAAATGTAGTTCTGATTATGCCACTTTCTCTTGCAACTAGAAAAGAAACGGTGAAGGTTACTATGAAGTGTGTTTATTTCAGTAAAATGTGTTAATATGCTTGCATTTCTGCTTGTTTGGCCTGCTTGCTGTATACTGCCTGAATATTGCTGATCTCTGGCTGCATTTTATTTTGAATTGAAGCTTTTTCATTTAAAGGTTTGGTCACTTCTATTTTGTATCATATTATTATTGTATTACATTTCTTTTAAGTTTTCTGTTCTGTTGGAGTTTTAACAGGTTTTGGCTAGGGTCAGTTAAAACAGTTAGAAAATAATTCCTTTGCAAACAGTAAATAACATCAGTTAAATAATTCCTTTGCAAACAGTGAATAACTTCAGTTAATTAGTGGAAGGAGTTGAGAAACAGCATTGCTCTTTTACTTAGAAATATTTCTTTTTAGCTGAAGTGTTTGGCCTGCTTGCTGTACCCTGCCTGAATATTGGTGGCGTTTGAGTTGCCTGCCCCTACTATAAATCTGATTTTGGACATTCCTCCCAGTCCCATCTCATCAGCTCATTCTACTGAGTACAGAGAGATCATCTAGGAAGGCTCACCTCCTTAGTTTCTCAACCTTGAATTTTCTTCTGTTTTATCCCTTTCCATTTAACCTAATCAACTTTATTCAGTAGCTTTTACTCTATTTGTGTTTCTTTCTACTTTATTACTTTATTTTGATTTTGCTGCTTGTTCTTAAAAGTGTTCAATTGCATTTAATCTGCTGCATTTATTACTGCTTGTTAGTAGCTTGATTACATTGTAACTGTTATTCTAAACATTTTGTTTTAAGTGCTTGAGATTCAGGTAAGCTGTTTTACATTAAGACGGTTTCTGGTCTACACTCTTGTGACAGGCGAGGTAGCTTACTATAAGTTGGGAATTGCTGGTTGAAAGCTTAGTGTGTCTGTTATTCTAAAAGTGTCTTAGTTCTGGTTTAAGCACTTGGGCTTCAGGACAGTTATTTTACATTAAGAAGGTTTGTGGTCTACACTCTTTTGGGAGGAGAGGGTAGCTTCTGCCCTTTTGAGATGGGAATTGCTGGTTGAAGGCTTATTGTGCCTGCTTATTTGAACTGTTTATTTTTCTGAAATTGGTGCATTTGTTTACTGTAGCATAGACTAGATTCAGACCTGCTAAATCTAGCTCTGTTTGTATAACATGAACATTAAACCTAAACATAAAAATCTTTTGTTGGAGAGGGATCCCCTGCACTCTATTGGCAGGAGTGTGCAGTTAGAACTTATCTGATTGCAGGTTGCTGGAGCAGAGCTACGTTTTGAGCTTTTTTATTGGTTATTTGGTAAATTTGTTTAAATCAGTTTGCTCACTTTTGCTACATGAGCAAATCCAAACCATCTGCTGATCTCTGCAAAACTTAAATAGAATTTTTCACTGCATATTGCACTTTTGAACTGCATTTTGTAGCACGTCACTGCTTATTTGAACTGTTTTTTTTATTGCTGCACTTTGTTTGCTGTAGCATAGACTAGTTTCAGATCTGCTGAAGGTTTCTGGAACATGGCTCAGTTTTGAGTTTCTTATTGGTTAATTTATTTAAATCAGTTTGCTCTCATTTGCTACATAAGCAAATTCAAGCCATCTGCTGATCTCTGCAAACTTAAATAACATTTTCACTGCATATTGCACTTTTGAACTGCATTTTTACCATATCACTGCTTATTTGAACTTCTTTTTTTTGTTCTGAAATCATTGCACTTTGTTTGCTGTAGCAGAGACTAGATTCAGACCTGCTGAAACTAGTTCTGTTTGTATAACTTGAGCACTAAACCAGCCCATCTTTTATTGAAGAGGGTTCACCTGCACCCTAGTGGCAGGAGTGTGCAGTTAGATCTCATCTGATTGAAGGTTGCTGGAATAGGGCTCAGTTTTGTGCTTTTTTTATTGGTTAATTTGTTTAGATCTGTTTGTGCTCATTTGCTACATAGCACAGTGTTTGCGCATTGTGCACTGCCATTCAGTGGTGGGCACCATTGGTGGTTATAGATGCAAACACTTTTCCCTGCAAATTTTCACTTAGTACTCTGCTAGTGCTCCATCGCTGAGTTCTCATAATTTCCCTCACTAACAGGTGATACATTCATGGAAGCTACTGAGATACCAGCACTTCATATTTTTGTCCACTTCTCCTGTCCTCTACCTTACCTGTTCCTTCCTGTCCTTTCCCTGTTTTCTGACCACATTAACTTACCTAGCATTATGGACAGACAATTTCCCACAGTTTCTCCAGCCAGCCTGGTTGACATGGGCATCCTGAGGCAATGTAGCAATTGCCTCATGTACACTGACAACCCACTTCTTCTTCTTCTAATCCACACAATCTCATTATGTGAGAGATGCACCTATATCAAGAGCATAGAACTCAGGCTCTCTTGCTCACAAGTCAGTCCATCTGATACCAAGCAGGTTGTCAGCATGCACACCTCACCTCCTGCACCTACCAAACAAACAACACATAAATCTACATATGCAGTGGTCTTTACAAGAAGCTTGCCTAAACATCAAAGACCTCCCAAACACAAACACAAGTATGCTTCATATAATGCATCCTCTGCACAACACAGTACACATAATATATCATATACCAGTGCCTCACAAGTCAAGCCCCAAAGGTATAACATAAAAACAAACATCTTAGTCATAGGCGACTCAATTGTGAGACACACAGATGTCTCTCTCACCAGGTTGGATAAGGAAAAGGTCACAGTCAGCTGTCTGTCAGGTGCCAGGATCTGCCACATCACACATGCATTCAAGTTTCTCAACAACAGGTACTGTCATAGTCCATGTTGGTGTGACTGACTTGAAATGTACCTCACTCCTCACTGGACTATATAAAGAAAAACATTACTGAGCTCTCGGATTATGTGTCTCAGGCAGGTATGTCTCTAGCCTTAAGCAGCATTTTACCTTCACCTAGGATGATACCTCAATACAAACAAAAATTATTGACTTCAATAGTTGGCTTAGTTTCTGATGTCATTTAAAGGGGATCCAGTATCTGTCAGCCTGAGATGACATGGCTGACAAATCACAATGCTTTGCTAGAGATGGTCTTCACCTGTCACCCCTGGGATTTCAGTTACTGGCTAAGGGTCTTGCCATCCCCATAGTGCCTTTTTTAGGCAATGTCACAAGAACAAAATTCCTGACATAAAAATACCCTCTAAAAGCAACTTCATGGTTATGCTGCTAAACACTAGGAGTCTAAACTAGAAACTGCACTCACTGGAAGCAGTCCTCACCCTGGAAGATACTGACATTTATCCAGTCACTGAGACCTGGTTTAAGGCTGTTTAGAGCACCCCAGCTATACCAAGTTACATTTCCTTTCACACATTCAGACCACAAACTGAAGGTTTGAGATCCAAAGGAGGTGGTATATCAATATTCATTAAAGATAAATATACCTCTAGATTGGTTAAACAGCATGATTCCTTGGAATTACCTCAGGTGCAATTCACTGTAGGTAAGACCCCTCTTCAGGTCATTGCCAGCTATAGTACCCACGAATCAGGACATCCACTCAGCCTACTTGGCTCTACTTGAGTCAGTCAAGATACAACTAAACACCTTGGGTTTGGGTGACTTTAATTACCTGTCCATAGACTGAGTAAATTATACTTGTTCTAACTCACTAGCCCAAAGGTTCCTGGACTTTGTTAACTGCAATGCCCTGGACCAGTTGGTTGACTCACCCACAAGGGGCTCAAACATCCTCGACCTGGTGCTCACCAACATGGGGGACCACTGCACCACCCCTAGTGTGTGGCCATCCTTGTTGAGATATGACCACAAATCAGTCTCACTAGAAGTAACTATAACACAAGAACCCCCTCATTAGCAACAACTAGACGAAAGAACTTCTTCAAGGCCAATTACAGCCTCTTACATAATGGCATACATAGCTTCATAGCCCCTCCCCCCACTGATGGAACAGACACCTATACTGAGTTATACACCGATGCTTTTACAAGCATCTGGACAACTGTATTGACTATGCCATACTTGACAAAACCAAAGCAAGATCTTCAAGGAAAAACAAACTTGCCTGGTGGGCAACTGCCATTAACAGGCTATATAATAGGAGAAAGAAGTTGCTGACTAAGAGTAGAAAAGAACAGTCTCAAAACTGGAAACACCCCCTCCTCAACTTAAACAAGCAAATACGACTCTTAATAAAGTCCTCCAAAGCTAACTACGAATGTAAATCAGCTTCCCTAACTAAGGATAACCACACGGCATTCTTTAGTTATATCCATAACCACAAAGGTAAGGCCCAGATTTGTGTTGAATTCATAGCTAATGGTACTACAGATATAGAACCTGTGGATAAGGCAGACCTGCTGGCTGACAGCTTCAGTAAAAACTTCACTCCCCTGTCCCTGCCAGATATATCCCAAAGCATCCCTAATACCTGTCCCCCACCTAGTATCTCCAAGGAGCATGTCTTAAATGCCCTCTCCAAGGCCAAAAAAACACAGCCTCTATGAGATCAGACAACATCCTAGACTATGTTCTACATGGGTAAAAGCAGGAATTAGCATCACCATTGAGTACGCTTTTCAATCACATCGTAAGTACTGGCTTCATCTCAGTAGAATGTAAAATGGCTACCATCATCCCCTTGCACAAAGGGGGTGCATCCACAGACCCTGGGAACTATAGACCTGACCAGCTTTATCTGCAAGGCCATGGAACAAATCATTATGGACCTTATTAACAAAGATATAGGAAATCTTCAAATGCTTGACCCCATCCAGTTTGGCTTTGTCAAGGGGTGATCATGCCTGTTAAACTTGGTGGACTTCTTCAAGACAGTCACCAAAGCCCTAGATGAGGGCAAGTCTGTGCATACTGCCTACCTAGACTTAGCCCAGGCCTTTGACACAATCCCCCACTCAGGCATAATTGATAAACTCACCCAGATGGGTATCAACCCATATATTATCAGGTGGGTTGCAAACTGGCTCACTGATAGAACTCATACAGTCAAAATAGGATACTCCACCTCCTCCAGCTGACCCACAATCAGTGGTGTTCCAAAGGGATTGGTTCTGGGACCCCTAATGTTCTGAATGTACTTCTCCGAACTACGGGATAAAACTAAAGAACTGTGGTTGACAAAGTTTGATGATGACCGCAATCTGGGAGTGATCATTGAAACCCCTAGTAATGTCAACATCCTGCGCAAAGGTCTTACACAGAATAATGGCTGGTGCCAAAATCATGGTCTTAAACGTAATGCAAAAAATGCATTATTATCCCCTTTGGCAAGGGTGATGTTCCTGCAAACTACTACATCAATAGCAATATCAATGCATTATCATCCCGTTCGAAATGGGTGATGTTCCTGAAAACTACTACATCAATAGAAATACCCCAAGCACACAGTCAGTGGTAAGAGATCTGGATACACAGGATGATAGCAACTTTAACTTCGATCACCATGTCTCCACAGGAGTAAGAAGGGCATTTTATATTACTCATCTCATAAGTAGAGGCATTGCCTCCAGTGAAAAAGAGGTTATATCGCCCTCATCAGGCCAATAATAAAGTATAACACTCCCTTTGGTATCTTCCTTTCCAAACACCTGCAGCAATTGGAGAGACCACAAAGGTTCCTTACAAAGAAAATTCAGGGTCTTCAAGATCTATCTTAAGTGGACAGACTAAAATCATTGTCACTTTACTCTGTGTCATACAGACTGCTCAGAGGTGACCTGTGCCTTGCATATAGAGCAATCTCTGACCCAGCTATAATGGAAATGCTGCACATTTGCAAGTCAAATATCATACAGGTCACTCACTGAAAGGACCTTAACCTGGTCTGTGACATCAGCAGAACTTGCTGGAGAGACACATTTGTCTCACAGAGGTTGCCCCACTTTTGGAACAAGTTTCCTATTCATGTTAAACAAAGCCCCTCATTGGCCCTATTTAAGCACAATTTGGACAATAGGCTGGCTAATAGAAAATTTGCCCCAAGGGTTCTACCTGTGTCCCTCCTGGACAGAGGCAATAGGTGATGATTTTAGTGTCTGCTTAACTAGACACCCTTGGGAACATGGGTTGAACTTGTCTAGGCTTGTAAGGGCCCTGGAGCCATTAGCCTAGTAACCTCCTATGATCCTATGCATTTTAGTGTAGATCATTCATTGATCCACAGTACCAGATTTTATCATATTCAGTATGATGGGGCAACCAGAACCTTTCACAGAAAGCAATAGTTATATATGGCAAAGAACCAATCCTGCATGGAACAAGTAGTCCATTTCAGGATGCACACAAAATAAAGACCAATTTATCAGTATCATCCAGTCGCCTATTGGCATGTAATTGGATTAGTAGGAAACCAGAGTTGTACATTAATTTCATAGTACTTTTCACTCCCACAAGGTTTAACTCTTAAAACTAATGCCTCCAACTTTTTCAGAGCTTAATAGCAAACAATATCAGGAATACACACAATCAGTTTCCAGCAGAATACCCTTTTAAGCTATAGTAGTGCCTCAGCTTGTGCTAGAATCAAATATTACAACAAAAAGACCCAAATTGTAAAAAAAAACATGTTCTGTATGAATTCTTTCAGTACCTTTAATTTCATACTCTGCACTGCAAATGTGTCAGCATTCCTTATAGCATACACTTCCCAACCACTGGACTTTCAGCAAATTCACAATTCATTAATAAAAGCAACATTGAAAAAACACGTCTATGAACTATTCCAAATAATTCACAATCATTGATAGAAGCAGAAACAGCATATATTGCAACTGATATAAAACAAAGCCTTTTTCTTTTCCAACATCACAGTGCTTTCCTGTATTGTACAAACAGCACAGTTCTGTTTTCAAGGATATGTTTACCAGGTGACTAGCAAATTACAAGATTTACTGAATTTTAGCCAAGATGAATTCACTAATCGAAAGATAATTTCTGGTTCACTTAAGTAAAGCAGAACCTTCCACTGTTTAAATGGATGTATATCCACAAATCAAAAATTCACTATATCAAAAAGCGACTTATCAAACAAACAAAAAAAAAGTTTTTTTCTTTTTGCTCTGCTAGTTATATATACCAACTACAAGATCAAACTACAGTGGTGAAAGGGCAAAGTCCCCTATCCCCACTGTACTGTGGTCTTGCACAGAAAAAAGCCGGAACATTTGAACAGCTGATTTGTGATCAGATGTACCAACTTTTTTTCCATTTCACAATTGAAATGTCTGACCAATTGTTGGTAACCCATTTCAACATACAGCAATTAAAATGTCCTGCAGTTTAAGGTTCAACTCAGAGCACATTGCTCATTTGCCAGCTTTGAATTCACTTTTATCTGCTTTGTACAGCTCAGCCTTCATACCAAGAAAGTTCATAACTGGTTGTTATACTTCTCTTCCATTACAGATCACAAGGTTTGTATTACAGGACTATTCAACACATTATTTTCTTGAAGACTCCTTGGTAAATTCATTATGCAAATTCACCAGACATAGTTTTGTTAGATAACCATTCATAAATTCCATCAATAAACTTTTTTTTCAAAACTCAACAGTATCTGAAAACGTGTTTCACACTGATTACTTTAGCATTTTTTTAGGCACTCCTTTTCCTCATGTAATATGTCAGCACTTGTTAATGTAACATTTCTTTGATTACACATTTACAAATCCTTACCATAGTTTTTGTCACATATCTGTCATGTTATCAGTTTCCTTTCACAGGGTACATAACTCAAACACTGTTTCCTTTGTATCCACAACCACAGCCTTTCCAAAACACAGTTGCTCATTAATGCTCCATAAGCTGATCACACCCAGTCACGTCTGTTAAAACTTCACTCACTCTCTTTCTAAATGTGATACACTCCCCCCTCACCTTACCTCTTAACTTCTTTGCTAAGAATTCTAGATAAAGCCAAAAATATTGGGGGGGGGGGACAAATGGCCCAAATCAGCAACAATTTTTAAATATTACTCTTACAAACATAGAAAGTTGCTATAGTAACTGTGATGCCTGTGCCCTGGCCCAGCAATCAAGGAACCTCAGTCCTCACCACTAACACCAGAGAGGGCGTCTCATATATGGGGAAAGGATAACAAATACACACAGTAAAGTGCAATTTCCCTTAAAAGCACACAGAGATCACAGTCAGTCTGGGACTGGTCGCTCCCTTGCTCTCCAGGTCCCCAATAAGACTCCCCACTGGCACAGCTATAGGGTCCAGATCTCAGCCTAGCTGGGCAAGCTAAAATCTCCAGCACCCTCTCTGTCCAACCAGTGCTTCCTTGCACCTGCCCAAGTAGCTGACACACACACTTTGAGATAAGTTTATACAACCACACAGACACTCCTGGGGAAGGCTGGCACAGGTTCTCCAGCTGTGCCCCATTTACCCAGACTATACGGTAGTAATCCTGCCACCAACCAGCTAATATTTATCAGCTACTCAAAGGCCTTTAAACGGGTGTCCAATTATTACTGTACAATATTAATATCCAATTGGTAGTATAGCCCAGGGCTAAAGCTATTAGAGTGGCCTTGTACAGTTTTACCAAAGGCATGCAAGTACTCTTAAGAGCTTAAATTATCTCTACACAAACCAGCCACTGTTAAAAGTTTTTTAAAATATTTAATAATAAATAATTAAAACCACAAGACAATACTTTCTACTATACAGTGTTAGTCAAAAGAGTTCAGAGATCACACAGAAATATTTAAAATAAATCAGTAGTACAGTTCTGACATCACAGAAAAACACTTAGTCTAATCTTTCTAGTTTCTAACTATCTCTAAAAGAAAACACAAGTCTAAGATAACTTACATAAAGAAAACAGGCAGAGTGCTGTGAGTTGGATGATCAAGACAAAAATGTTCAATGCCTTCTGATTCTCTCTGTTTAAATTGAAATTGCAGTTCTGATAAAAATTACATAATTCGGTTACACCTTCCTGGAGTTCCCAGACTACACACTAACTGCATTTACATTCTTAACATCTCCCTTTTGTTATCTTGCAGCTGGTCAGGAACAGAGCAATAAAAATACATTTGCATGCTTAAATCTAGCAATTTAGCTCTTGGTTAAAACAATAGAAAGAATTTCTTCATCTAGACTTTTCGGCACCACTGTCTACTTCAAAGGGTCACCACATGCTTTACTTTGGTCAGTAGAGTCCACTGTTGACACATTTATTTCCAGTTCCACATGTAACTGTATTTCTTTACATTTAAGACAACAAGCCTGTAGTTTACATTTATATTTACAAATGACAGAATTATCTGCACAATGCTATCTGGCTAGGCTGGCAGCCTTCACCCTTCTCTACCAGTCTTCACAATAACATATTTTGGATTAACATGTATTTTCTGAAGGATATGAAGTCTGAAACTCAGAAGTCATTCATGTAGTGTCTGCATTCCTCAATTTGCCAGAAAACAACAAATTTTATAAAGCACAGACAAGAAATATGACCAAAAATCTGGACATTTTGAATAATTCTGGACAGTTGAGAGGTATGCCTCCACCATATTCAGTGCCACAGAAGTATATTCCAATTTTTTTTACCAGATGTGGGTATGCTACTGTCATTGTCTTAAACAGAACATGCATTTTAACCACATTCTTCAACATTTTCCATATGTCAGTCATAAACAAGTCTGCTTTTCATTTAGAACACTCTCACTTTATTACAGACTTTTAAATAATATACAGAACTGGCTTTCTTAAAACATACAGAAAAGAATACAAACTGTTCACCAGTGGCATAGTTTTAGGATTCACAATACCTGGAATGCAGATTGACTCAGTCCTTCAGTCCTGATAATTCTTTCCAAGTTATTTAGCGGTTTTCTTGTCTTGAGATTTCCTTCCCCTTCCAAACTGACTGTGGTTCCTTTTCAGTATAAAATCACAGACAGTGGTCTGCTCTTGTACTGTAGGCCCCTTGCCTTTCTGCATGTCATGTCTGTCTTAAAATGCTGTAAGCTGTTTTCAACAACCACCATGTGAACCCCCCCCCTCACTAACTACTTAGAAACTACCCTACAGAACCCCTTTACTACAGATCAGTAACAAACTGCCTCAGTTCTGTCACTGACAGTTTTCAATACAGGGTAATCTGGAGGCACTGTTCCAACTCCAAATCCCAAATAACTCTTTTTTCTTTTCTTTTAAACTTTAGCAAGAGCTGATACAGTTTACTCTACACACAGAGCACAAAAAAATCACTTCAGTTCTGACCACATTTCCTGAATGCTGGTATTACACAGAAGACTGATCACAACTGTAGATCTTGCCCCATAACACTTTGCTCCCATGTCAGCTGCCCCTTTATCCCTACCTTATTTACACTACAGTGGGGGGGAACAGCAACAGATTCCAGTAGTATGTGAAATGTGCAGGCCACAACAAGTTAATAGTCTGTAATAACCAATGACTGTCACCAGAGATGACTTACTTGTGCTATACAAGTAGTTGTGTACTATGGGTGCTTTACTTTGTGCAAAAACATAAAACTCAATAAAACACGTTGCTGATAAATGCAGCTATCTATCAGTTTCTGTCGATTACTTGTAGGTCAACGAAGGCAAAATAAAAACTTTTTATATATCCACACACACACACAGTCACACACACATACACACACACACACACACACACACACACACACACACACACACACACACACACACACACACACACACACACACAAACACACACACACACACACAAAGATATACCTTTTCACAACTCATTCAGCTGGAAAAATATGACAATGACATACATTGAACCCCTACTAAAGAAATACAGCATTCTGCCACTACCAGAAAAAATATACCACTTCTTGCAGGGTCAAGGCCCCTGCAACCCTCCTACATCCACACATTGCTACATATACAAATGTAGAGACTGCATAATGTTAGGATCTAAGGACAAACTTCTTTACCTCCATTGTTTAACATTATAACTGTTCGATAAATAAAGGAATCAATGCAAACCTGTCTACTTCCTTTTCAATTAAATAATCTTTTTCCAGTTAAATGTGTCCCTGTATGTACACACACGCACACACACACACACACACACACACACACACACACACACACACACACACACACATAAATATATATGCAAGCGAGCACATTACATGCACACAACAAATTCACTATTGCATTGGTGTAGCTGAAAAGGGTCCAGGAAGATTAGTTCACCTACTTGTGAGCATAAGAGTAATAATAAATATTTAATCTCAAAGGCATATACCTGAAATAATCTTGTTATCACCCATGAAGGGATATAAAATTTATATTACATTTGCTTAATGTCAAAAGTCATTATCCTATATTATAGTCTATCTATATATTATCCTACATTATACATATATATATATATATGTCTGTGTGTGTGTGTGTATATGTGTGTGTGTGCATATATATATATATATATATATATATATATATATATATATATATATATAAATATATTATCTTACATTATAGCCTATCTAGTCTCCCCCCTTTATGTGCATTCAACATTCTACCTCCCTCCCTAACTCCTCCTCAGTCATTTTCTACCCAAGCCCTCTTGAATGCCTCCATAGAGTCCCATTCTGCCATCCATATTTCTGTACTCTATTCTGTGGGTCCCCATTCCTTTCCATGAAGCAATGATTTTGCAGATTCAGGGAGTAGTTAGTTGTTAAAAGCTGCTGCCTGTGATCCCCTTCTCCCAGGGAGTACCATTTCATATTCCCTTTATATGTTCTTGTGTACCTATATCATGTTAGCCTGGTATACAGTGAGAAGCATGCTAGATCCATTAGTCTTTGATTGCATCATTTCCTCTCTATCCCACACACCCTAGTTGTGGGTTTCATCTAGACTCCTTCCAGCAGCCCCATGGTGCTCTTTGTATGGCCTCCAAAACTGTAATCACGTTATACCTGCCATAGGCCAGTATAGCAGGAACATCATGTCTTTGATTCTTAATTCGTTCTCCATGAGGATACACCCCAACAGTCTTCTGATGACTGCTGTCACTTCCCCCTCCCGCTGCTCGTGGTGGCCCAGCCCAGATGTGACCAACATCCCTAGATCCTTTTCCTTCCGTGTGTCTTCAATTACACTCCCACCAGCTAACACATCACACCAAGGATGTTGTGATCAAACTGCAGTACTTTGAATTTGTTTTCATTAAATCTGTACTGACACATTCCGACTCATGTTGTCATCCTTTCCAAATCATTCCTTAGATGCTTCCTCCAATCTTCTGCTGCTGCACATAACTTTGTGTCATCAACAAATATGTATATCCTACTCTGTGTCCCCCCAGAATGTGTGAAATGAACACAATGAAAACTACCAAACTGTGGGATACTGTTTGTCACTTTCTGTAAGTTGTCACTTTCCTTATTCTAGACTTTTCTCACTCTCACCACAACTCTCCTTGTCCTACAATTTAACCATACAGCAATCCAGCTCCTTAATCTTGATCCTACCCCCAACCTCTCAGTTTTGTTTCTAGCTTCTGCCTTTGTCAAATGAGGACAAAGGTCTAGCTGAAATCCAGAGAGACAACATCACCCAGTAATTCTCTGTTAAGTTATTATGTAACCAATACAGAGAGATTGCATTAGGTCTAAATGATAGGTTCTTCTGTACATGGACCCATGCTGATTGTTGTCCTGGAGACTTTAGGCCTGGAAAAGCAACCAGACTTTCCCTTAGAATTCTCTTCCCCTGATTTTTCCAGTAGCACACTCCGGTCCTGTTTTACACTCCTCAAGCTCTTCAGTACTAGCCAGTAATCTACTGAAATCTTCTGTCAGGGGATCTGCCAGCACAGAGGCCAGATTCATGAGGACCCTGGGATGTAGCCTGTCTGATCCTTGTGCTTTAGCCTCCTTTAAGGAAGCTAGTTCCCTCTTAACCTTCTCCGTCACTATCTGCTGTCCCAGTCCTACTGTACTTATGTCCCAGCATGGCATATTCCCTTTGCATTAATTTGTAAAAAAATGAGGCAAAGCATTCAGTATCTCTTTTTTTTTTCAGTCTTCTGTGATCTCCCTTGTATTTGTGCTGAACCTGGCTAGGTCTGTCCCTCCTTTCCTTCTTCCCTCTAGATACCTGAAGAAGTTTCTTCCCTTCTGCCACCATGCTTTCATCTTGTCCTTTGATGATCTCACCTCCCTTTTTGCCCCCCCTGCTTGCCTGTTTGTAGTCTCTTCTCCACCTTTTTTAAGCTCTGTCCTTTTCACTAATCACCAACCTCACCATCCTGTGTAGGAACATTCGCCTTTGCCTGGCCCAGAAATTAGAGGAGCTGGCAGAGAGAGATGGTACAACTTATGCCTGCATGCACAGCCCATAGCTAAAACTGTTTCTCTACCTTAACTGTCAATGCAGTTACTCTAAGCTTTGACCTTGAAAACCCTTCATAAGTATGGTGCTTCTCCTCCTCCTCCTCTTCTTCCTCTGAGACCTTACATGTGAGCCCTTCCTTATGCAAATGATTGCTTCAATTCCACCCCTACTATATCATTCCTAAACAGTTTATAACTGAATAGTGACTTCATCAGAGTCACACAGTAAACAAATGAAGGCCGAGGAAATCAAACCCTGGAATACAGAAGTTGCTCTTAACAATACTCATCTGGACTAAGTACCAAACAGACTGTTGTCATGCAACACCATGCATTTTCCACCCATGTGCTTACCCCCCCAAAAAAAAATAATAATAAAGTTCATTAAGATGTATTCATAGTTAAGATATTAACATTAAACTAATAGACTTCACACTGTCCAATTTATTCACAGCCAAAAAATAAATACACCATCAACAGTCAACAAAACAAGAAAATCAAGGACTGTACCCAAAGAACTTGGCTCATATGATGATAATCTTGTTTACTGCAATCAACTCTTTCCTTGGGCTGCAGAACCAAGTATTTATATGCACATGCACAACCATCAGTTACAGTCTCTTGCATAACTATACAACACAAGTGAATGGATACATTCATGAACAATGGGTCAGAAATGTACCTCAGCTCATTGCTGTCAAAACCATACAATAGTACCCATTGCAACCTCCCTCTACCAACTCAACTTCTTACTTGAAAGCAGAGACAGACTCAGAATCAGGGAGAGATTTTGAATGTTTCTCTTATATATGTAGAAAGTTGCTAGAATAAAAGGTTTTGCATTACCATGCATTATCTAAAGGATAGAAAGTCTGAAATCATGTCTGTCATTACTTAATGTATGCAGTCCACAACAGTTTGCCAGAAAGTTACAGATATCAATGGATACAAATATCTTTGAACTTCTTTGCTCAAACATTCTGTACAAAGCCAATAATGAGGGAACAAAGGACCACATTTTTAATCCATTATCTTTTATCGCTAAACTCACCATACAAAGTGTCCCTTTTTCAAGGATGACCCAGGAGCACTGTCTGAGTAACTTACTCAAAGGTTCACAGTAGGTAAATGGAGGTAGAAGGATTCAAACCCTGTACTTTTGACTGCAAGAAACAGCTTGTTAATAGTTTAGAGCTAAGTGACAGACAACTCTGATTAACTTGAAACGCATTTTCTAATCAGCAGCTATGAAACTCTAATGAGCAGCATTATTGCCAGACTGCCATCCTCAGTGTTATATAAGAAAATGAAGACAGCAATGAACGTTTGGCAGTTGGTATGGTGGATTAAGGCTCAAAGCTCTTAATGAGCTGTTTCATGTAGTCAAGGGCAGAGAGTTTGATTTTTTTGCAGCTCCATTTGTGTACTATGTGACTTTGAGCAAGTCCTTTAACCAGACAGTGCTCCTAGGACTTGGTCTTTTCTCAGTAAGAATAACTGTGGAAAATGTATTACTGACTAATTGTAATCTCCACTTTACCTGAGTTTTCTCCAAATCTGTACTTTAGTTGCAGGAGGGAATCTCATATGCAGGCGGAATCATTTTGCAAATCCATACTGCAGGAGGCAGGGCAGGAGGAATCATCTTTGGGGGGACTGGAGGCCAAATACCCACGCGCGTGCACATACACACACACGCGCACATACACACACACACAAACACACACACACACACACACACACACACACACACACACACACACACACACACACACACACACACACACGCACACACGCACACACACACACACACAGTTGCCTTGCGCTAGAAAAGGCCCTGTGGCAAAGGGCAGCACTGGGACAGAGAGCACTTTGTCTAACAGACTAGATGAACACCAAAATGGGGGTGATAGCTACAGGATGATAGGAGGCTACTATCTAAAGCAAAAGCAAACTATAGGTTGGTTTTACAGTCATTCTGATGATTCAGTATCAGAAACAAGATAAGACTAGCCAAACCTTAAAGTAACCCAGAATAATACAATGCATGGCATTAGAGCAAACTGAGTAATTGAAAGAAGCTCTGCTAATTGGCCTCAGGTAACCAAACACTCAAACCAAATGCAGTTTACTTTCCTCTCACCAAAGTAAAACTAGCTTCTTGAGCACTAACTGAAAAGTTACCAAAGCAAAAACATTTTAAATTAGGCCAAATGCACTCAAAAATAGTAGAAAAATACTTATCCTAGTTGTTACAGACCTTGTTTTGGAGTCAGTCTGATGGCTCAAGGTCACAGACAAGAGCAGACTTTTACAGTTGTGATTTAGGTACCATCACTGCAGCTACTTATTTCTCTTAACTGTAAAGGGGATGCATAATATATATGTATATATATATATATATATATATATATATATATATATATATATATATATATATATGGGGAAAAAAGAAAAATGCACAACATAACATCCAAAACCCATGACTTTTGACAGAGCCATATCTACTGATTCTGGTGCTCTGTGCCATTCACCATTCTGGTACCACCTCCCTTAACTTTAAGCTGAGTGAGCTAAAGTGTTTCAGTCTTGACCACAAATGAATTACTGGCATTCATGCCAGCAATGTTGTAAAGATCGGCCTGCATCTGCCAGTCACTTCCCCTTACTCTGTGGTCAGGGAAGGTACCACCTTTACCCCAACTACACCACGTGTGTCTGAGGCCTCATAGTCTCCAGACCTTTGGCATTATTTAATTATTTTATTGTTTCACCTAAAATCCCCCTGCAGAAGTGAGTTAAAATGAATTGCAAGTATTTATAGTTTATTTTAGCTGCTTTACATTTCCCACAGCAGTATTTAGAACTTGCTATAGTTTAACATGTCAATAAAGAATAGCACTGCAATCAGTTATAAAATAAATAGTATATGCTATGTAAAGCAAAGGAAAATTTTGCTCCACCTTTAGAAAATTTCCTGGAGATGTGGAAACCCACTAGTTTCTTTTAAACAAAAGAGACACTGAAAATGACAATTTTGGGAGAATCTGTCTCCGCAGGCACACATTGGTATTATTTTATTTACTATTTTAAGAGATACTGCAGAATTTTTCCTGCTTCAGTGGGTTCATGCAGAACTGAAAGGGTGGATGTCAACATGGGAGTGTAGATGCCTCCCAAAAATATTAGGCATACTAATACTTTTAACTGTTCTGACACTTGCAAGGATCAATGCACTGTATGTTAGGTCCTGCCTTCCATTCCAGTACTGTGTTGTTATACAGGGCAACTGATGTCATGTCACTGGTACACAAAGTATGACCATGAAGTGTAATTAACAGGGTTGTTGGAAATGTCAAATGACTAGCACTGCAGGAAGAGTCCCCACATGGTTTTGTCAATTCTTGGCAGAATTAGTAACATCAGTTCAGCAGAGCATTGGAGGCAGGTTACTGCAGTTTTTTGGCAGTATCACTGATCTTATTGGACTGTTGTACCCTGACCAAGGAACTTCTTATTTCATCATGTTGTACGATTTGTAACTGATATGTGATTAGTATATATGCACAGCAATAGTTGAATGAAGAGGACTTCATCCCTGGATGCAAAGTGCTAGGGGTATGATCAGCAGATGCAGATCAGTCTCAAATAGTGGTACTACATTTGCAGTCAGGGCTGAAGCACTTCAGAGCTTTGTGTGTAGGTTCAAACTGTGGCAGTTTGCTGCAGTTTACCAAAAAGTTAAACAGAAAAGTAAAAAGAGTTTCCCCCCCCCCTCAACTTAAAGTCGAGAGGGGTAACAGAAACAGCACAGAGCACCATAAATGCTAGCTATGACTCTGGCTTAGCATATAGCAAGTAGGTCACTACCAAATTTTACAAAGCAAGCAAGCAAAATCATTACCAAAGGTCCACTGGTGTCTGGTCTAATTTTACAGAGCACATTCTTAGAATGTCAAACCATCCAACTAAATGTAGGATATGCAACATATGCAAGGAAATTCAGCAAATTTTAGATATAACACTAAATGGTAATCTGAACTTGAACACAGGAGCCATTTCACTGCATCAGCAAGAATAATGACAGTTGAGCAGAGGAAGGCAGAATACATTAAGATGCATTGCTGCTATAACCTTACCAGTGTTCTGCATAGAGGCAAAAATGATCTTCTTATCTTTGAACTTTATGCCCATCCCTGCAGAATGCAGTCCAGTATTTTGTTTGCCTCAACCACTAAGTCCACCACTGCTTCTGCCGATACAGAATAATGGCTCTAAATCATTAGTAAGACAATGCAATGTGTAAGTCCCATTTCTAATGACAAATATTCAAAACAATATTTGCACTAAACCTAAAAACATGGAATTTTATTTTGTGGCAAAGCCCCTCAGCATCCCTGCAAAACGTTCTGCCCCTGCATGCCAAGTATTTTACAATCAACTGTGCAGTCAGTGAACCTCAAAGGGGAAATGTGACTCTCTCTTCTGTAGGCACCTCAAGTCAGTGAACATATATTTTCACCATTCAGTCACAGTCACAGATTTGTCAGGTGACCCTTGAAAGAATCTCCCACTTCTTTAATTATTGCTCCTGAGTCTCTTACCATTCATTTTAATCTGGAATTGTCCATAACTACAGACCATCCCCAGGTTATTCCTGTTCTGGTGGAGGGACTTGTATTTATTCAGCACCTGATCTCGGGTGCCACTTTTAGCCAAATGTCCTAGCTTCTTAAGTTAAGCTGGCTACCCCCATCACCCATTACTGCTCATATTTTTGCATCATCCGTCAAGAGGTCAATTGTTTTCACTACACCCAAAGATATGTAAAAAAAAAAAAAAAGAAGAAGAAAATGCTGATGAGCTGATGAGCACATGTCCAAGAACTAATAATGACACACAGTTATTCATTGCCCTATCCAATAACAGTACCTACTCACCAATAGTGTGTGTTCTGTCCACCCACTCCAATATCACCTCTACCTGTCAGTTTCTTTTGTGGAACAGAAGCAAAAGGTTTATGATATAAAATTCCAGGTAAATGACATCAGCCAGATTCCCCTTATCTGTCTCACCAGGTACCTAGTCATAAAACTCTATGAAGTTTGTCTGGTAGTACCTTCTGGCTGCAAACCCATGATGGGTGATGTCCTGAAAATAGTTGTTTTCAAGAAGACTGACCAGCCTGTCCCTCAACACATTTTCTCTGATTTTCACTACTATTTAGGTTAACTGTTGTGGTTGATCAGTGACTTAGCTGAGGACGACACTTCATGGCCCCACTGATTGTAGCACACTAGACAATTCTGTCAACAACTGCTTTTGGAGATTTTACATATTTGTATTTGTTACTTCAGTAATGCTGTCTATACATCTTAGCCGATGCTGCTCACTTGCTCTTTTGCCTTCTATCTTTCTAGCACCAGTGCCCTCTCTAGAGAATCTTGTGTTTGCATTATGTAGCCAAAGTATTTGAGTTTTAGTTTTACTATCAGGCATTCTAGTAAACCATCTTATTTCTTTATGAATGAGTGATTTGATCTTGCAGTAGACTGAATTCTCAAAAATTTTCTCCATCAGCACATTTCAGAAGTATTGAGTTTTGGTGGGCAACTATATTTATGATCAAACCTTCACATCTGTATGTTACCACTGGGAACAACAGCTTTTACTGTACGGACCTTTGCCGATAATATGATGTATTTGATTTTTCATATCTTATCCAGATTCAGCATAGTTGTTTTTCCCCCAAGAAGCATTTTTTTTTTAATTTCATGGCTATAACCACCATCTGCAGAGACCTTTGAGCCCATGAAAATAAAATCTGATACTGTCTCTACTACTTTTTCTTGCAAAGACTTCATAGGGTAAGTGACATAATCTTAAATGTATAGGTATGAAGTAGCATCTTCTACTTTCAACTTCGTAAACAGGCTCTTCAGCTCTTCTTTACCTTCAGCCATCAAAGGGAAATTGCCTGCATATAAGAGGTTGTTAAATATCTACCATCAGTTTTGATTCCGGTATCCGGTTTATCAAATCCCACATTTCAAATGATATATTTGGTGTATAAATGAAATACTATTATACAATGACCCCCCCCCCCCCATTAATATTCAAAAACGTGCATGCTGATTGGTCAGCATGCACGTTGTAAAGCAGAGTTATAGTAATGGAAAAAGGTCCGGTCACCCAGACTTTTTCCATTACTATTATTTACAACAACGGAGAACGCAAGATCTCTGTTGCTTCACACTGTCTCGCTATGTTAAACTCCTTTAACATAGCGAGACAGTTTGTAAAAAGCAACGGAGATCTTGCTTTCTCCGTTGCTTTTTTCAAAACTGTCTCGCTATGTTAAATGGGTTTAACATAGCGAGACAGCTTTAAAAAAGCAACGAATATCTCTGTTGCTTTTTTTAAAGCTGTCTCGCTATGTTAAACCCATTTAACATAGCAAAACAGTTTGTAAAAAGCAACGGAGATCTTGCTTTCTCCGTTGCTTTTGCCCACAGCTCTGATGTACTGTGTAGGCATACGCATGCACAGTACATCAGAACTGCCGCAGAATACCAGACAGCTGCGGAAGGGCAGCAAGGAGGCATTATACAATGCCATTATTTAAGAAAAGTAATTATTTTTTTTCTTAAATAATGTCATTGTATAATAGCAATAACCCACTTCTGGGTGTGGGTAATGCTGGATTTACCCACAGTTGGCTTTGTTTGGCCACTCGGGCTTCGCTCTCGTGACCAAACCACACCAACCGTGGGTAAATCCAGCATTACCCACACCCAGACATGGGTTATTGCTATAATAATATACAGCCTTGTCATACTGTTTCCCCAGTTTATCTATATTTGTTTCTAACTGCTGCCATTCGATCTATATACAGATCTCTCAGGAGACAAATAAGATGAGCCGGTATCCCCATTTCTCTAACAACTTTCCCAGGTTTGCTATGGCCACACAATCAAAGCCTTTAGTGCAGTCAATAAAGCAGATGTATATATGTTTTTCTGGAACTCCTTTGCTTTCTACATTCTGCAGTGCATGTTGATAACTTGATTGCTGGTGCCGCTTCTATTTCTAAAACCAGCTGGCACATCTGTCATTTCTATGTCTATGTATTGGTGCAGTCTAGTTTGTAGGATCACCTTGCTAGTTTGTCAGACAAGTGCAATTATTCCACAATGTCAGCATTCTTTAGCATTACTCTTTTTAGGAATTGTAAAGTAAAATGCCCTTTTCCAATACAGTTGTCCCACTGTGTCATTTCCAAATTTGCTAATAAATCCAAGAAACACTAACAGCATCACTGTCAAGAATTTTAAACAATTCAGCTGGAATTCCATCACTTCCTGAGAAATTGTTATTAGCAAAGCTTTCTGGTGCCCATTAACTTTATTCTGTTAGAGGTTTGGCTGAGAATAACAAAATATACCACTGTATGCATTCAGAGATGTTGAGTACTTATTACATAGTTCTACATATCCCTCCCAACTCCTGCAGGTATGGCCTTCTTCAGCTAAGTGTCTCCCATTGTTTTCTTTCATCATGTCCATTTATTCAGAATGTTTCTCTTCATATTGACAATGTTATCTGTCTGTCCCATTCTTATTTAAATATGCCTATTTATCTCTTCTTGCTGATCTCTAAAACTGCTTTCAGTATAACATGTTTTCTGTATCTCTTCTGGACCATTACCGTCCTGTGTTGAACAGGCTTTGTATCTCATGGCAGCTATGAGCTATGCTGTGTATAGTCACTCAAGATAGGGCACATCATGGCAGAGAAATAAGACCGGACACAGTCTAGTGCAGAAGGCAAAGGCAGTCTGTTTACTGTGTTTACCAAGCAATCTCTGTAGACAAAAACATGTTGAAATGACACTAGAAGATGAGGCCCACAGATCTAACAGTGTCTAGTATACTACTGGGAAAGATCAGAGGACGAATACAGGTATTTCCAAAGAATAAGATGCAGATGGATTAAATTTGAAAGGATGTCCATCTGCTGAAGTGCTCCGAGATTAAATTAAAGTCTGATGGTGCAAAGAACTGCATAATACTGGAACTGGGAGTGAAAGAACTGTGAACCAAGGTGAACTTGATGTGGTTAAATATAACAAGATAAACATAAATATCTTAGGAATTAGTGAAATAAAATGGACTGAAATGGGTCATTTTTCAATAGATAATCATCATATGCTCTACTGTGGACAATGCAGAAGAACTGTGGTAGCCTTCACATTTAATAAAAGGAGGTCAAAATCAGTGCTTACTTACAAGCCAAAAATTATAGAATCTTCTCAGACTCCAAGGCAAGACATTCAATATTAGAATGATGCAAATTTATGCTCCAGCTGCAAACCCAGAAGAGGAGGAAGTCAACCAGTTTTATGAGAATCTCCACCTTCTGTGTATAACATCAAAAAAAGATATTACATTCCTCATAAGTGACTGAAATGTTAAATTTGGTAGGAAAAGACCAACAAGAACAATGGGTAAGTTTGGCCTCAAAGTATGAAATGAACTGGGGAGCATACCAGTAGAATTTTGCCAATATAATCCATTAATCACAGAAAGCATTCTCTTTCAACAACCTAAGAGACTGGTTTACACATCAGTATCACCTAATGGTCAATAAGAATGTCAGGCTGACTTTATACTTTGCCATCAGAGATGGAAAAGCTCTATACAGTCTGCAGAAACAAGATCGGGAGCTATCTGTAGCTCATATGACCAACGTCTTACAAACTTTACAACTAAATTAAAGAAGAAAAGAAATCCTCTTGGCCAATTACACATGAGCTCAGAAGTATTACATATGAATCAGCAGTGGAGGAGAAGAACAGATTTAAGAGGGTTAGACCTGATGGCTAGAGTGCCTGAAGAACTATGGACAGAAAAATGACATTGTCCAAGAGATGGCAAAACATTATTCCAATCAGAAGGTTAGGAAGGCAAAATAGGCTGCCTATGGAGGCTTTAGAGATGGCTGAGAAAACGAAGGTAAAGAATACTGACCTGCCATTCCTGTGGTGACTTCTTTGTGCATCAAAGCACCTTCAGTGCACTTCCAGTTCTTGTGCATCATCCTCTGAGTCAGGAACTTGGATCAGTTTTATGAAGGAATCTGTTAGTGCTCCATCCAATTTTATGAAGATTCATGATATTAACCTTTGCTGCCCCTGAGATTTGCCCTCCTTTATTGTCATGCACTTCTTTTCCAACTACCCATGAGCAAGCAACTCCCCCCTGTCTAAGCATCTCCACCACTTCCTTCCTTATTTACCATGCAAACAAATGAACAACATTTATTCAGACTTGTCTGTTCCTTTTCTTCCTTATTTATTCATTTGTTTACTAATTTACTTGTTTGTTTATTTTAGTTTCTTAACTGGAATACAGCACTGATCACAAATGACCACTATCATATCGAATATACATCTTCCTCACTTTCCTTTAGCTGAATTATTCCTGACCTCTTTCCTCCATGTACCTAAAGAACGTCCATTTCCTCTCCTTTATTCTTTCAAGAGGATCTTATTCTGTGTTATGTCTGGATCTTTTGGTCACCTTGGGTGCAGCTTCCTAGCTTCTTTATGCTTCTGATGCTGTGTTCCCCCTCCTTCTTCCATTTTCTGCAGCTGTATTTATTTGCTTTGAGTACGATCCATATGGAACCTATTAACTGCATTATTATTATTATTCTCTTTTTTTAGTGGCAATATAAAAAAAAACACATTGGCAGTGATTTCCTATGGGGAATAGAGATCATGAGTTCCACTCTGGAGAATTAAACTTAGTGAATTTACACCTCTTCCACTCTCCCAAGAGGAGGGAGGTTAGACACATTACTGGGAGGCTTAAAATGCTAGTCAGAACAGCTAATTGGTATCATGGTGAGCTACAGCAAGAAGAGACAGGGACAAATGGACATGTGCAACAATACCTATAACAGTACTACAGAAGGAACACCATGTTGATAAACCACCTGTAACAGATCATATCTCTAATATGGTACTAGAACCAGGGACAGTAGTACTGCAGAATCAGTGTCGCCTCATAAACAGGAGTGGGGTTTCAGCATCGTAAATTACAGATAGCAGTCTGCTGTACAAATTTAGATCTGGAAAAGAAAATGATATTTCCAGTCTTAATAGTCTCACTTCATTCCAATTGAATGTTATGGAATATACTGTGGTGCAGTCTGGTGAAGTTTCATAGACTCCACATTTACTTCCTAATGACCAGCACCATGAATTCACACAAACCAGCATGACCCAATCATCTGAATGGGTCACCAGTGAAGTGGCTGAGGGCGTACAGTGATTGTGATATATCTGGACTTCTGCAAGGCCATTTACATGGTACTTTACTAAGGATGGTAAGAAACTATGGAGGGTGACCTCAAATGGTGATGTAGATTGGAAAATAGATGATGGACCAAAAGGATATGGCAGAGCTTAATGTGGAAATATCATGAGAAATGTCAGTAAGCACTGCTATACCATAAGGGTCAAGCCTTGGGGTTCTATGCTGCTGACACTAAGGCTGCAATGATGGTCAGAGTCAGGGACAGTCTCCAGAAATACAGGATGACTTGATAACTGAAATATGATATAAAAACTGTAGAGTTATGGGTTTTATTTTCAGAAATCTACAAAGAAATACTACAGAAAAGAATAAGGTCGCATAATCCTAAGATGTTCAATTTCAAAAACAATACACTGTATGAACTTTGAATGTCTGGAGTGGTAAATCTGATCATATGTTTTATAGTATGACATACAAGATTTACAGAGAATGTTTATAGGTACATGATATACCAGAGACATGAGTAATAAAAGCTTTTGATTAGCCACTAAAAATCTGACTGAACTTACATGCAGGGAAGAAGTTTAAAAGCTCCTACATAAATAGGTTTCTAAGATCCATAATTCAATTTTCTCTTGTAAATTACATTAAAATCATTAACTCTACAGTATATATAGAAAAAAGGCCTGATTGCATGTCTTTACTATAATAGTTGTGCTTGTCATTCAGTAGCTAAAAGTGCATTTTGACAGTACTATAAAACTACACACAGCTCTTGAATGTGTCAAGAGACTGAATAACGTTTATTGCATGCACAGGATATTTCAGTAAGCAGATTATAGTATGAAATAAACTTGATAATAGGGCCCATTAATGTAGAATGAGAGGGGCATTTTCTCTGGGCACAAAATGTTGGCTGGAGTCAATTAGCTGATGTGTATCTTTCTTTAATAAAAGCATGTTTTGCTTTGCTGTCAATCTTGAGCACTGTAGCACTCCATTTGTGGTCTAAACTGTAGCAAACCACTTTCTACAATGTCGCAAGCAGGTTGTTACTGTTTTTTTGTTTTTTTTTTTTTTTTAATTAAAACCTGAGCTCTGTAGCACTCTGTGCAGGCAGGATATAAATTTTAGCAAACTACTACAGTTTAAAAGAAGAATTTTTTTTTTTTGTTTTTAATAAAATGTGGGAAAAGAGGGTCAAGGCACAGAAATGGCACCTGAATGGCTGGGATGAGGGGAGGGGGGTTCATGCATCTGACCACCTGGTTAGTTTGCCAATAGAAGGAATGGGCATTTTTTTTCTGCTCTTCATGGAAGAGTTGGGGGGCATGGATCTAACTGTAATAAACTGATCACTTATTACAGTAAGTTTTTTTTGCTCTTCACTTGAAGTGCCAAGGGGTAGGGCACTGGTTTGTGATACCATCACAGGGTGCTTTTTGAGACAGCTATGCTTCAGACAGGGCCACACACTCCACATCATATCCAGGAAGTTGTAGAGTACTAGTGAGCAATGCACACTGGTAAATGCAGGTGATAATGTACGCTACAGACAGGCCTGTGACCTGCTGATTTCTTAATGCCAAGACCTCCTGTGAGGAACACGTGCAAAAAAAAAAAATCAGCTAGTATTCTACTGCAGCGCACCTGAGTTATAGTCTAACTTGGCAGAGAGAAAGAAATGCTGTGAGATCACATTTCAGAAGTCACAAAGTTAACTGCATGAGGGCCAGTGATGGGACTTCTTTTTTAGGAGCCACTCTTTTAACCGAGTTTCTCAAAACGAAAGAAATCATTAATACACAATCATAGTGTATTCATATAATTTATTTATTTACTTAAGTTTGTTAACTGTGGTAGAACACCGGTCTCTTTTGACCAATCACAGGTTCATCTCAAGATCTTAAAACAGAAAATAGAATAAAATATAGAATACAAAATTGGTATTACAGCATACAGTGTGACAAAAAGAAACAGAAAATCAGTACAGATATAATACAAATTCAATCTGAAACAATAAACATATGAAAAGAGATAAGAATTCTCATTAGAAAATAGGTAAAAAGATACCATTACCAAAAGGGTGAGTAAAGAGTACATGAACAATGAGCTGTAGATATGTACATCATATATAGAGCTTATGTCTTGGGTATTTGATTCAAATGTTTGAATCTGTCTTTAAAATGACTGTGTTAAAGTACAATTTGGGGATTTTTTCATGATATAGTTCAAAAGACACCATTGTAGTTTCTCAAAGAACTAACTGATATACTTCTTCATAGGGTGAATGTCCTGCAATCACCCTGAAATCAACCAAATGAGATTTAGTGTATAAATTCCTTTGCAAACTGAAATCTGCATCTGCTTCAGTCAATAACTTGCCCTATCAAATACTCTGATTTGACACAGTATCAATGGAATTCTAGAACTTCTACTAAACAGTTAGTACCAATCCCTAAAATAAAGCACAAACATGGAGAGTTCTCCATCCTATACGTACTGGAAAGCTATGGAATAAGCAATTAATGCTTTAGGAATCATCACAAAAAGTAGGACTTCAAGATGTTTTTGAAAAAACAATGTACAGATACAACAGACCTGACAAAGTGGTGTGACATAGCACATTATAATAACCAAAGACTATGCTCTAAACACCTTTAAAAACTATATATAAATATATATATATATATATATATATAGAGAGAGAGAGAGAGAGAGATTTATATCAAATCAAGTTTTCAGAAGCTCGAAATTCATATGATTGAGAACGTGTGATCGAGTTTCCAAAAACTCAAAATTAAAAAAAAAAATCTACATTTTTGCAGAGGGGCAATCCCCCATGCACCTCCATACCCCCTGAAAATTATATATACCAACTCCAAGATCACACTACAGTGGGAAAAGGGTAAATTGCCTGATCCCCACTGTACTGCGATCTACATAGAAATGCTTCAATGCACAGTTTATCCTTTTCCTCACTGTAGTGCAATCTCAGAGTTGGTATATATAATTAGCGGAGGGTGGGGGTGCAGGGGGGCTTGTCTCCATGCAAAAACATAGACTAGTTCTTTTATATTTTTTGTCCACAGTCATAGGTTAGGGGATTTTTTTCCTCCTTTTTTCCTCAGTTGCTGTCAACTGATGCATGCAAATATTTCAACTCTATTTTCTCAAATAAGGGGTACATGGTGAATATCACATAGCCATTAGAAGAATCGGGAATATTTCATCGAAGATTGCCTGCTGAATTTAGTGAGATCATGGAACTGTGGGGTTAAGGAAGTTTCTGCTCTTCTCAATACAGTATGGCTACAGAATTTGTGTATTTAGAGATATGAATGTAGGGGGATCCTGCAAAAATGCTGATTTGCTGTATTTTGTTAAAACAAAACTCAAGCTTTTGCAGTGCTGACTTAACATTTTGCATACATTTACTTTATCTATACTTTGTTCATTATTCAACCAGCTACAATTACAGCGAATACTATATCAAAGTAATGTTTACTGTGGATACACAATATATATTATTGTCTCATTTCATTCTGCTCAAAATCATTATCATATTCTATCTCATAATATCTCAAAGGTGTTTTTATTGTGTGTTGACTTAACATAATATTTTTGGAGCTTTTCTCCCCAGAAGAACAAGAATGTCAAGAAATTAGGCATTCACAGTCACCATATCTAACTAGATAGGTAAACAAGCACAAGGTTTCTGGATTTGTCTCTGCTTTTGTTTAATTTTTTGAAAAGACAGGTGTGACTTGCAGTTGGTACAAGAGGGTTATGGTTGTGAGCTGTAGTTTCTGTGGTAGAGGCTGAGTCCCTCGGTCCTCATTTTCCTGCAGTATGCACTTGAGCAAGTCAATTAACGAGACCTTGCTCCTGGGGCACACCCAGAAAGAGATCATTATTTCCAGTGGACCTACTTGGTTAACAAATGAGTATTATTATTATTATTATTATTATTATTATTATTATTATTATTATTCAAGAACATTGTCCTAAGGATTAACTCCAGAGGTCATATGGAAGATGAAATCCAGTGATGATACTTTATGCTACAGCTTAGTTTGTTTGTGTCTTTCGGCTTTTCCCGGTTAGGGGTCGCCACAGCGGAACTCCGGTCCGCTAATGATTGGTAGTTGATTTTTACGTGCTGAGTTACCAGCCCTGATGCACAACCTTCAACGAAGGTACGCCCATTCGCACATATCTCCATGCAGAAGACGCTCTAGCTGAGAATCGAACCAGACAGCGTCTTACTGTGAGGCGACAACACTACTGCAGCACCACCACCGCGGGCATGCTACAGTTTAGCGAAATAATTAAAATGTAGGTCAGTGAAAAAAGAGGACTGTATTTTGTTGTGGTTACTATCAATACTAATAGAAATAGAATATGGTTTAGTGAATGGCTACTACATACTGGTATCATTACTAAATAAGGTAGAATGTGGGTCAGTGGACAAGAGATATATACTTCTGTTGTTACTATGAGAAGAACAATGTGAGTCGGTGAAGAAGTACTGGATATGCCAGTGGTTACTTAGGGATGTAGAATATAAGTTCATAGGTTCATAGGTTCATACTAGGCTATCTGCCCTAGGGCATTTATAAGCCTAGCGAGAATGTGTTTGGCTTTCGCCACCCATTTTTAATTTATTTTGCTGTGCCCTTTTTCGAGGTTAGTATACTGTGCCTCTGTCTAACAGTGACACAGAAGTGATACCCGGGGTAAACCTATGATCTCCCATCCACTCATCAGGATTCCTCTTGAAGAGAGTCAATGAGGGACTCTGCCTAACCTGGACTGGGATTTTATTCCAGAGTGAAGGGAGCCTCTGGGTTATGAATCTGTCCCTCCAGCATGTCCTATTTATTTCAGTGCTGAGGTTCAAGTCTCTCGAGCACGTAGCTTGATGGGATTTGGATTTTCTGAGGTGCAGCATGTCCATTAATTCCGGGTTGGACATGGCTTTATATGTCAGGCACAGATTACCTCTGAACAGGCGGTATGCCACTGAGTAGAGCTGGAGTTTCTTTAACCGGGCAGCATATGGCATCTGTTTGAGCCCTTTGATCCTCTTGGTGAAGTACTTTTGGGGTCTTTCCAGTTGCTGCAGGTGTCTGGTAAGGTACATCCCAAAAGGAGCATTGTACTCAATTATGGGCCTGATGAGGGATGAGTAAAGAGGGACGATGACCTCCCCTGATCTAGATGTGAATCCCTTCATGATTAGGTGGGCTATATAAAATGTTTTTCTAACCACTTTGGCCACGTGGTTGTCAAATGAGAGATTGCTATCAACTTGGGTCCCCAGGTCCCTAATTACTTCTTCTGTACTTAGTGGATTACCACCTATGTGGTAATTTGTGGGCACTTTGTTTTTGCCAAAGGGGATGACTATACACTTTTTGGCATTTAGCTTGAGGCCATGGCTCTGGCACCAGTTGTCTGTTTCTATGAGGCCCTTGCAGTCATCTGCGAACTTGGTCAGCCACAGTCCTTCCGTGTTGGTCTGTACCTCTGAGAAATATATACCGAACAAGAGAGGTCCCAGGACTGAGCCTTGTGGGACACCACTTGTAACTGGTTTGGAGTTTGACATGGCTCCAGCAATTCTAACCATGTGGGTTCTGTCCTTGAGCCAGTTTGCAATCCATCTAGTGACATAGGGGTTTATATTTAAGCTGGTGAGCTTATCTATAATGCCCGAGTGGGGTATTGTATCGAAGGCTTTTGCAAGGTCCAGGTAGGTTGTGTGGACCACCTTCCCCTCGTCAATGGCCTTGGTGACTGTTTCAAAGAAATCAACCAGGTTTAAGAGGCAGGATCTACCCTTAACAAAGCCGAACTGGGTAGGATCCAGTGTCTGTAGGTCCCCAATATCTTTATTTATAAGGTCCATGATGATCCTTTCCATAGTTTTGCAGACCAAGCTAGTCAGGCTTATGGGGCGATAGTTTCCAGGATCCGTTGAAGCACCACCTTTATGGAGAGGGACCACTGTTGCTGTACGCCACTCTTTGGGCACATATCCTGTAGTAAGGCTGAGATTGAACAGTAGTTTTATGTTTGGGTTTAGCTGTTCTTGGAGTTCATGTAGGACACAGCCCACGACACCGTCTGGTTCCATTGATGCTGTGTTTTTTGCTTTGGAGAGGGTGGCTCTTACCTGAGCATCTGAGATGTCAGGGGGGCAGCACTCTGCTGGGATAGATATTTGCCCTTTTGGTGGGGAGGGGGGGAGAAGTTTGAGCTGAACCTGTCAGCTAGGATGTTGGCAATGTCTGTGAGTTCAGTGTATTTTTTGTCATTTTGGACTAATTCTGAGCATATCTGGGAATTACCACCCAGGTTTCTAACATAACTAAAGAAAGCCTTGTGATTATCCTTAGTGTCCTGTGCAATTTTTCTCTCGAAGCTGGCCTTAGACAATTTTGTGAGTACCCGTAGTTTTTTGCTAATACTGATCAGTGATGCCTTCCCTTTTTGGGATTTTGCTCTATCATTTAGTAGCTTCCTCCTTCTATTGTATAGTTTGTTTATGGCTGGGGTCCACCAGATAGGACGTCTGCCTTTGGAGGATTGGGTCTTGGTTTTATTTGGGATCGCATGATCCATGCATTCCTGAAGGTGTTCATAGAATGCATTTATAAAGGATTCTGTGGTCTGGGCCGTATTTTCCACAGGCCCGGGGGCTTTGAAGGATTCCACCTCAGTTTTGAGGAGTGTGAAATTTGCTTTAGAGAAGTTTTCACTGTGGTTTTCTGGGCAGGGGATGGGGTCGGGATGTGAATATCCAGTGAGATTAGTTTATGGTCTGATCTTACCAGTGAGGGATACATTTCTGGTCTGGAGCATAGAGTCCCCATGTTGGTGATGATCAGGTCCAGTATGTTTTCCCCTCTTGTGGGAGCGGTAACAAGTTGTTCCATAGCATTTGAGTTTATAAATTCTAGGAACCTTTGGGCTAGGGTATTGGAGCTAGAGTAATGCTCCCAGTCTATGTTTGGGTAGTTGAAGTCGCCCAATATAATGGTGTTTGGAGAGACCTTCATATTTTCCAGTGTTCTCAGGAAGGCCGAGTGGGGTTCCTGGGTTTGGGAGGGTGGTCTGTAGCAGGCTATAAACTGGAAGGCAGTTTTACCCACTGTTAGTTGCACATAGATAGTCTCTGATGCTTCATGATTTGCCACCAACCTGGAGGTGTGGGTATCTTTGATGAATATCAATACTCCCCCTCCTTTTGTGGTTCGGTCCAAGTTTTGGGGCCAAAATGCATGGTATGAGGTATAACCTGGTAGTGCTGGGGTGCTCTCGGGAGCCCTGAACCAGGTTTCTGTTACTGCACAGATATCGATGTTCTCCATGCTAAGGAGAGTTTCGAGTGCATGCATCTTGAGGTTTAGACTTCTGGCGTTGAGTAGCATTACTCTTAGTTTCTTATCCCTTGTGATACCTATGGAGGTGGGTTTGTCTTTTGAGCCTTGCCTAAAAAAGGCACTATGGGGGTAGCAAGAGCCTTTGCCAGTATCCGAAAGCCCAGGGGTGACAGGTGCAAGCCATCCCTAGCGAAGCATCGTGGCTTGTCGAGCATATCATCCCAAGCTGACAGGCATTGGATCCCCTTTGAATGACTCCAGTACTTAAGCCAGTTGTTGAAATTGATCATCTTGTCTTCATATTGTGGCATCATTCTTGGTGAGGGTAAGATGCTACTCAAGGTCAGGGTCATACCGGCCTGGGCTACATGCTCAGAGAGCTCCTTTATGTCTCTTTTCATGTAGTCCAGGGAGGTACATCTCAGGTCATTCACACCAGCATGGACAATGACTGAGTCAGATTTGTACTTGCCTTGGAGTGACCTAAGTGCTTGTGTTATGTGGTGGATCCTAGCGCCCGACAGGCTGCTCACCGTGACCCTCTCCTTGTTCAGCCTGGTGAGCGGGACATCAGTGTGCCTGATGATAGAGTCACCTATTACAAGTGTATCAGGTGTGTTGTTTAGTCTTAAGGGCTGTGACTGTTCGGCACACTGGCTTTGTGAGATATGTGTTGCACGTGTTTTGTTTTGGGGTAGCAGTTGCTTGGGTGTCTGCTTTGGAGGTCTCTGCTGCTTAGGCAGATCTTTATTTAGAGCCTCCGAGTATGTTTTTGTGTGATTATGTGTTTGGTTTGCTGTTGTGGTAGGTCTATGTGAGACTGGAATTGTAGTGAGTGTGGTTTCCTTCTCCTCCTGACTGGTTATGCCAGTACTGAGTTGAGAGAGCTTAGCCTCCAGTTTGAGAAGGAATACTGCTTTGGTTACTAAAAAGGGTAGAATGTGAGACAGTTGATGAGTAATGCATACTGCAGTGGTCACTAAGAGAGGTAGAATGTGGGTCAGTGGAAGAGTACTACATACTGCTGTGGTTACTAAGAGAAGTAGAATATAGATCAGTGGAAAAGTACTAGATACTGCTGTGGTTACTAAGAGAGGTAGACTGTGGATCATTGGAAGAGTATTACATACTGCTGTAGTTACTAAGAGAGGTAGAATGTGGATCAGTGGAAGAGTACTATAGACTGCTGTGGTTACTAAGAGTTAGAATGTGGATCAGTGAAAGAGCACTACATACTGCTGTGGTTACTAAGTGAGGTAGAATGCAGATGAGTGAAAGAGTACTACTTATTACTATGGTTGCTAATAAGGTAGAATGTGGATCAGTGGAAGAGTACTACAGACTGCTGTGGTTACTAAGAGAGATAGACTGTGGATCAGTGAATGAGCACTACATAGTGCTGTAGTTACTTAGTGAGGTACAATGTAGATCAATGGAAGAATACTACATATTACTGTTGTTGCTAAGAGAGGTAGAATGTGGGTCAGTGGAAGAGTACTACATACTGCTATGGTTATTATGAGAGGTAAAATTTGTCTCCATAGAAGAGTACTACATACTGCTGTGGTTACTAAGGGAGGTAGAATTTGGATCAGTGGAAAAGTACTACATACTGCTGTTCTTACTAGGTGAGGTACAATGTAGATCAGTGGAAGAGTGCTACATATTACTGTTGTTGGTAAAAGAGGTAGAATGTGGGTCAGTGGAAGAGTACTACATACTGTTTTTGTAACTAGGTGAGGTAGAATGTAGATCAGTGGAAGAGTACTACTTATTACTGTGGTTGCTAAGGGAGGTAGAATGTGGATCAGTGGAAGAGTACTACATACTGCTCTGGTCACTGAGAGGTAGCATCTGGATCAGTGAAATAATAAATACTGCTGTGGTTCCTAAGAGAGGTAGAATGTGGATCAGTGGAAGAGTACTGCCTACTGTTGTCGTTACTAAGAGAGGTAGAATTTGGATCAGTGGAAGAGTAAAATATACTGCTGTTGTTACTAAGTGAGGTACAACATACATCAGTGGAAGAGTGCTACATACTGCTGTTGTTACTAGGTGAGGTACAACATTCATCAGTGGAAGAGTGCTACATATTACTGTTGTTACTAAGAGAGGTAGAATTTGGATCAGTGGAAGAGTACTACATATACTGTTGTTACTAAGTGAGGTACAATGCAGATCAGTGGAAGAGTAGTACATACTGCTGTTGTTACTATGAGAGGCAGAATGTGGATCAGTGGAAGAGTACTACATACTGCTGTGGTCACTGAGAGGTAGCATCTGGATCAGTGAAATAATGCTAAATACTGCTGTGGTTCCTAAGAGAGGTAGAATGTGGATCAGTGGAAGAGTACTACCTACTGTTGTGGTTACTAAGAGAGGTAGAATTTGGATCAGTGGAAGAGTTCTACATACTGCTGTTGTTACTAAGTGAGGTACAACATACATCAGTGGAAGAGTGCTACATACTGCTGTTGTTACTAGGTGAGGTACAACATTCATCAGTGGAAGAGTGCTACATATTACTGTTGTTACTAAGAGAGGTAGAATTTGGATCAGTGGAAGAGTACTACATATACTGTTGTTACTAAGTGAGGTACAATGCAGATCAGTGGAAGAGTAGTACATACTGCTGTGGTTACTATGAGAGGCAGAATGTGGATCAATGGAAGACTACTACCTACTGCTGTGGTTACTACGAGAGTTAGAATGTGAATCACTGGAAGAGTACTACCTACTGCCGTGGATAGAAAGAGAAATGGAAAGTCTTGGAACTTTGCCAGATCTTTATTTATATCCAGGTTGTACCTGTAAGGTATTACAGCTAGTTTCAGAGACAGTCTTAGAGAAGTGGGGTTGTTAACATGTTAAGTTTAACTGCAGATACACAATGGAGGTTGTATAGGGATAATCACTGCTCAACAGGTAGTAACAATGGGTTTACATATGACTGCTGTGGTTTCAACTCAAGTGGTTGGATTTCTCCAATAGTGAGTAAGTCTAGCTTCATAGCTGCCAGCTGGTGATCATCCCTACTGCAAATTGGGCTTGTTTAAAAATATCTCTTACCTTCATTAAAAATGTGTTGTGTAAAAGTATATTATGCAGACATCCCTTTATGCTGAAACAACTGCACAGAAACATCTGCCCCATGTCCTAAGTGTGCAGTCTTTCATACAAATGCATATACACAGAGTTGTAGCTAGGGTGGAGAGAAAGAGGTAGGCTGACCCAATTGCATGACCTGCACAGAAGAAGGGATGTTTATTCATCCCTACAAGTCAGGTGTTTGGGTGACTGATAGACAAGCAGTATTAGAGGCATGTAAGT